>NC_053027.1:361449394-361734462 GCF_003073215.2 Triticum urartu | reverse complement strand
CTCAGCTGCGTCCAGGCAACACCCGAGGATCCCTAACGACATGCCTGAGAGGTTGATTGAGCTCGAGGGGCTCTGGAGTAGGGTGGTTGGGCTGCGGGGATCGCTGGTTATTTCTGGTCGAGGTCGACGGCCAGAGGCCTAGCCGACCGGGCTACGGCTCTTCTACGAGGTCGTGAGGGTTGTGTGGTGCAGTGTGAGGCTTCAGAGAGTAGGGAATGGCTCTATATATAGCCGGAGCTAGAGGGGGGTACGTGGCATCGCCGGAGTTCTCTAGAGACCAGCGAACGGCGACGACAGGCACCAGTGAGAGGGGGCAAGGGCTCAGCGTGTAGGTGGGAGCTGTCCACGCTCGCGGACGAGCACAGGAGGCAGGGAAAAGAAGACAAGGGCACGAGCGCACTGTGACTTTTGGCCGCGACATGCCCGTGCTCGCTGCGGCGTCTCCTGCATCGGCGAGCACCAGGGAGGGGTCAATGGTGATGAGTTGAGGCTAGTGGCGCGGCGCGGCATTCATCGGCGAGCTCTGGCTCGAGCATTCATCGGCGTTGGCGCTACTCAGAGCACGTCGAGCGCATGCCAGACCCCGTGTCCACACGCGGTCACCGCCCTGGCTTGGTCAAAACGACGCCCACGACCGGCCAAACCTAGTCTGGGCTAAAGTCCATGCAGTGATAGGTTTAGAGAAGCGGAGGACTCATTGCTAGGCCAACCAGATGTGACTCAACCATCTTGGCAAGTTTTTGGACAGAAACTTGGCTGCTACATTTTGATAGCTTCTAGATGGCCATTAGGGTTGATCTCATGGGGTTAAGGTTTTCTTAGGAGGGTGAAGAGGCTCAAGAAAAATCAGGGCCAAAGGATCAAAGAAACATACACTTGTTGTACAAAGTGCAATTTTGGACCAGAAGAGAAATTTTTTTCTGTAGCAAAGATATACAAAATGTCATGCAATATTTTTTCTTGGGAAGGTGGGCCATGGTTCAAAGAATATTCAGGAATTATTTCAGAATTTTTGGAGTAATAAAAATGGGGGTTTCTTTGGAGCACTAGTTTCTGAAATAAGTTTCAGAAGAGAAAATGAATATTTTTCTTTTATGAAAAACATTCATTTGATTATTTTGGGGATTTTTCAGAGAAATGAGATTGAATGAGAAGTAGATAGGTCACTTGGGTGAAAGTCAAGGGCATGCCCAAGTGATAAGTCCAGTTGAATTGATTCCAAAACTCCAAATCCAAGGCGAAGGCAAAACCAAGTCCGGAAAAAGAGAGAAGGCAAAATCTAGGCTGTCACACAAAAGTACTAATCTATAGTCTCGGTAACAAGATTGAACACAAGAGAGGAACTAGGTTTTGATAGGAGATGGTTCTGTTGAAGGTGTTGATGGAGATTGCCCTCCCCAAGATGGGAGAGTTGTTGGTGATGATGATGACGATGATTTCCCCCTCTGGGAGGGAAATTCCCCCGGCGGAGTCGCTTTGCCAGAGGGTAAAAGTGCTCCTGCCCGAGTTCTGCTTCGAGGCGGCGGTGCTTTCTCCCAAAAGTCGTCCCCTTAGTTTTCTAGGTCAAAATGACTTATATACGAAAAGATGAGCACCAGAGGTGGGCCAAGGAGAGCACAACCCACCAGGGCGCGCTTGGGCTCCCTACCGCGCCCTGGAGGTTTGTACCCACCTGGTAGGCCCCCTCTGGTAGTTATTTGCTCCAATAATTCTTAAATAATACATAAAAAATCTCCGAGAAGTTTCAGCTTGTTTGGAGTTGTCCAGAATAGATGGCCTGACGTAGCTTTTCCAGGTCCAGATTTCCAGCTGCCCGAATTCTCCCTCTTGGTGTGTATCTTGCAAATTATGAGAGACAATGCATTAGAATTACTCCAAAAAGTATTATTATGGATAAAAACATTGTAAATAATACTAAGAAAACATGATGCAAAATGGACGTATCAAGCGCCATTGACTATGGCGCCCAAGAAGAAACTCAGTGCTTCTGCTTACCCGTCCACCTCTAAGGCTCCGCCGCCTGCGCCCCCCAACGGCGCGAGGGATGCAGAGGCACACGAGGATGTGGGTGGTGCGGGAGACATGGTCGGCGTAGGCGGCGTTGTCACCACATCCCCCATGGCCGAAGCAGGGGCAGGAGGCGCCGGAGGGGAACAACATCAGCAGCATCCCAGTGGCCATGCTCCACGAGGTACGAGCGAAGGGGTTATTCCATCTGTACATCTTCCCCTTGCTGAAGGGCATAGCCACAATGGTGGCACCCGGTTCGGGGCAAATTGCGGCCCTCCAACCGACCCCGCCGCAGGCGCAACCGCAGTGTGTGCGCCTCTCCCGGAGCGGGTTGACCCAGCCACTGTGCCCAACAGAGCCGCTGGCCCTCAAGCGCCTTCACCGCATCACCATGCCGTCCAAGTGGCTGGTTCGCAACAGCGAGGGCGTGGTACTATCACCGCCGACACTGTCAGGAGCCGGGTAATGATGCGATCTACATTATCATCACCCATGCCAAGCACCGCTACGGAGGCCATGGCGTGGGCCCAACTATTGTTGAGGTTCCTGCCGACGGTAGATCAGATGGACGAATGGAGAGCCACCATCCAAAGTCTGATTGGCCTCACCGAGGCTGGGGCGGAGGTTCCCGCCAGCATGTGCGCCTCCCCCGCAGCCTCCCCAAGCGATGACAATGGCTCACGCTACTGGTCATACAGAAGCCCCCCCCCCCCCACGTGCAGTCCCCACCGTGGCAACCAGCATGGGCACGGTAGAATAAAGAACCCGATGAAGTCTCTATGGCCTCTGCCAACCCTCGATCACGTCCAGGCCAATGGTGAGCCCCGAAGGACGGGCAGAGGGGAGACACGCGCGTCGTCATCGAGTGACGCCGCGACGACCACCGTCGAACCAATGGGTGCGATGGTCCCGACGTCGATGAGCCTGAGTTCGGGGAAAGTGGGTGCGTGCCTTTCAAGGTAGGGCACCCTGCCTTTACTCCTTGGCCATCTACTCGCACGTTCAAGCCAAAAGTACCCGAGAAGTATGACAGGAGGCGAAACCTGGTAGAGTTCTTGAGCATCTACACCATCGTTGTTCAAAGTGCTAGGGGAAGAGATGAGAAGGTGTTTGACAACTACTTCCCTTTGGTGCTAAAGTCTATTGCGAGGTCTTGGTTGATGCACCTGCCAGAGAACTCTGTTTCGTCATGGGCTGACCTGTGCCATGAGTTCATTAGCGCCTTCACTGGCATCCATCAAGAACCAGGGCGGCCCAGCGACTTGCAGCTCCTCCGGCAGAATGAAGGAGAGACTCCTCATAAGTACTTGCAGAGATTAAGCAGAGTCCACGGGAATATCCAAAATATCCACCCAGCAGTGGTGATAGCTGCCTTCCAGTCCCGTGTGCCCAATCGCAGGATTCGTACAAAGATGAACGTGTGTTTTCCCAAGACTGTGAAGGATCCTTACACCTTGGTGGACAAGTGTGCTAGAATGGAGGAGGGAAGGAAACTCCCCGGAGAAGAATATTGCATCAACATCGACTCAGAGGATGATGATGAATCCACTAGTCAGAAGAAGAGCAAGAAGCACAACAAGAGGTGCAAGGATAAGGCAATGATGACCGTCGAAGGATCAGTGATGCTTAGTACCGGCAAGAAGGCTAAAGCCGAAGCCCCCGGCAAGGAAGTTGCCACGTGCGCTGACTGTCGGAGGCTGCAACCACCGAGAAGGCTGGGAAAGGCAATGGGCTGTACTGCAAGATCCATCGGACCAAGGGCCACGATCTCCAAGAGTATCATTAGGTTGATCAGCTCGTCAAGTGGCAAAGAGGTGAGTATGAGAAGCGTGATAAGGAAAAAGGTCAGAATGGCGCTGGCGGGAAGGGCTGGGGCGGTGAAGCAAATCGCCCCGGCAAGCCCTTTCAGAACCAAGGAAAACCTGCCAGGGGCCAAGAGAAGGAAGTTTGCCATGATGAGAGTGATGGAGGGGATAAAGAGGAAACCAGTGAGCAAGAGTTCCAGAAGGCCACCGACGCCCTGGGTATTGACGGGGGTGCACCATTGCACTCCTGTCACCGCCAACTTAAATGGTGGGCGCATGAGGTAAATGCCATGCAGCCAGCGGCAAAGTCTCGGAAGTCACTCAAATGGTCACGCACGCCCATCATCTTTGACGAAGAGGACCACCCTCACCGCACCACTGCGGTAGGGTGTTTGTCGTTGTTGGTCTCTCCAACGATTCACAACCTCAATGTCACATTGGTTGATGGCGGGGCCGGGTTGAACCAAATGTCCCCAAAAGTTATCGGCAAGCTTCATATATCAGAGGAAGAGCTAAAGGTCACGAGCACATTTCAAGGAGTTAATCCCGGCAAGAGTCATCACTACAAAAAAAGTAGACTTCCGTGATGAGACGTGTTTGTCACAGTAGGTCATGTTTTCTGTCATGCATGTACATCCATGACAATTTGTTAACAAAATCAAGATAGTCATACCTGTGTTGTCGTAGAAGTGTTCCATGACATTACCAAAATTATCATCACATAAGTGTCCACTTCCATGACGATAAATCATGTGTCATAGAAGTGCTTTCGTCAAGGGTAACCGACATGTGGCATCCACCATAACAGGTTGTCGTTAAGCTATCGGGTCCTATTTTGGATCCGATAACCCACTAACAGCCACAACCAATGCTGATTTTCCATGTGTAAAATTCTCATTGGCCGATGGAACCAGGTGTCAGCTCCGCGTTGGCATAGGTGTCACCCATCCAATGGGCGAGATGCGCCTATGATATGTTTACACGTGGACCGGCCCAAAAGTGGCCCATAAAGATTAAATGGGCCGGCCCAACTAAAGGCCCACAAGATTTTGCAGCCATAGTGGGCCGGCCCAGCTAAAGGCCCACAAGATTTTGAGGACACTAGTGGGCCTGCCTGTTAACAAGCTACCATGTTTTGGGCCAAATGCCTACCCATATTTGATCCGGTCCATTAACAACCTGCCACGTTCTGGGCCTAATAAAGGCCCATATGAGATCCGGTCCGTTAATAGCCTACCGCTTTCTGGGCCATATTACGACCAAGATCAGATCCGCCCTTTAAGAGCCTTTGGGCAAAATTATGGCCCATATAAGATTTGGCCCACCATCTGGACGCTGTGCTTCTGGGCCCACCTGAGGCCTGGTCAGGATTTCTGCTTGGTAAGGGCCCATTTAGTAATATGGCCTGATATTAGTTTCGTCCTGTTAATGGCCCGTTTAACATTTCGGCCCTAATATTATTTCGGTCTGTTAAAAGCCCGTCATATAGTTGGGCCTAACTATGGCCCGCTTTGCGTCCAGCCTGTTCACAGCTGAGAATATGATTGGGCCAAACAAGGACTAAGACAATGTTGGCCTCTTAAGGGCCCGTGATGTGATTGGCACAATGATGGTCCGGAGTCTATTTTGGCCTGCTGTCGGCCCGTGAGCTGTTCGACACGTTTCAGGCCCAACCTACTTTTCAGCCTACTAAAAGCCCATTGAATTTTCTTGCGCAAATAGGGCCGACAGTTTACTCAGCCTATTAAAGGCCCGAAACTACTAGTGGGCTACTTTACATTTAGGCATGTTAACGGACCAAGATGACTGGGCCCATGATGAGGATCATACATAGTGATTTGCATGATGGCCCGATTATGTACCGTAATTTTACGATTTGGCCGGTTTACTGCGAAGAAAGGATATATATAAAGTAAAATAATTGCAGCATCGTGAATAAGAAAAAACCTAGACTATATACAATAAAGAAATTATGGCATATTACGTCTAATGTGCATCAAAGTGCGCCACTATGATAATAAAGCACAAGCAGACAACAGATTACATACACTGGGCATCAAAGATCATCACCAGTGCAAACAAACACGCCAACAAAATAATATACAAAACTGACAACACTTCAATAGAGTTCAAGAAAGGTTAGCCCTGCTCGGGAGCTGCAGCGCAAGCAGCTGAGCAAGCTGATGAGACTGCGCTTGTTTGACGCTTATATCCTCCTCACTGTAAAAGAGAAACAAGCAGACAAGTTTTGCACATATAAGTATCAGTGCTGACAATTCATCACATTTCTTATTGACGAATAAAGTGACACAGTTTAAAATAGCATTAACACAATATAGTATTGTTCAGGTTAAGACATGGCAGGAAATGACATTGTGAAGGAGTTGACAGCTGCACGACACCACTAGATTACAGATCAAGAACTCATAAGTATCAATGGTTAGTGTGTTGTCAATTTATCCCATTTCATATTGGCAAATAAAGAGACAGTTTAAATAATAGTAGAATGATATGACATTGTTCATAATTAAGACATTGCAGAATATGACATTGTGTTGTAGTGGGTACGTTCACCACACCACTGGATTACGGATCAAGAATAGAAGCATACATGCAGTGCAAAAGAAGATCGCTTGCTCTCTATAGTTTAATTTACATGTACGAAGAAGGAACTTGGTTGTACAACTGAAAACTTAAATTGGGAAGGACAAACTTTTGTTTATGAACTACATAATAAACTTTAAACATGCAATTTGATGCAAACACCAAAAATAAACAGCTGTTGTAGTCATGCCTTACCAAATATACACATAAAAGTTTGAAGGCTTGAGAAGGACAAACTTACATTAGTGGTGAAGATAGGCTATATAAAGCCCTTGTCCATGCTGATGGGGGGGGGGCAATTCAAGAAGTTTACCACAGAATCTTCTTCATAAGCATTGCCTTTATTCTACATTTTGTTAGTAATAAATATAGATGTGGTAATATAAGAAAAAATGGAGAATATTTAAGATAAGATGAAGAGTGATGCTACATAACAAAGTAGCTATAAATGTAAGTACAGCGATACATGCAAAAGGTACTGCCAAGAGCAATGTAGAGCTATACTTCTTCAGTACCACTGGTGTTATCCAACCTTATGGTAAGAGTAAATATAGATCTGATATGTAGAAAATGGAGGGAAAAGGAAAATAAGCTACAGAGTGATGGTACATGAACAACTAGTTGTCAATATAAGTACATTGATAAAGGACATCATGTATTTACAAGAACAATGCAAAGCTAAAAAAATTCACTGGCATTGGATATATTCTACACTAATGTAACCATTCATACAAATCAGATAATTTGGAGCGAACAATTGATAAGCGAGCTATCATGCACACTGCTATCACATAATGAACCAGGTATGAATGCAAGTACAGTGATACAGGACAACATGTACTAACAAGAGAAAAGCAGCGGAAACCATATTTGAGATATCATGTCGTCCTTTTCAAATCGGAATTCTTCTTCGAGCAGATTTCCTGCAAAAGAGATCCATAAGGCACATGCAAAAAAGTAGAAGTTCAAATTGTCATGTGATATCATAGACAATACCTCATCCTGGGAATAAGACTAGTGCATAACAAGGTTTTTCCATTCAATGTCTTCTAAATTTAGCACAGGAGACTTCACCGAAAATTCATTTATAGACTTGCCATCAAAGTGTGATTTCCTTAGGTAACACCGATACTGCTGCAATGCTTCCTTGAAAAGCGCAATCAAGCTTTGCTCGTCATGACTATCCAGATTGACCCTCGCATACTTACAATAATGTAATGTAAATCATTGACATGTTCAATCAGCAAAAACAGGAAAAATAATCACCATGAATTATAGCACATACACGTAAGTGGGAAAGGAAGATGTGAAAATGGTGTTTGTCTTCACTATAATATTCCCATGATGGGAATATATACACGTAGTCCCTAACAACATTGAAAGCATTGTCTTTTAAACTGGGAATAACTGGAATGAGGTTCCAATCTGCAGGAATTGACCGTCTCTGCAGTTGGGATAGGTCTTCGGTCGGTGGACTTGCTGTACTTTTTGCTAGAGTGGGATTTTTCTATGGTACGGATGGTGCTATGGTAACTGAAATCAGCATACCTTTTGCTGGAGTGCAGGTCCTCTGTGGTGGGGCTAGTGGTGTGGCGAGTGAAGTATGGGTACAGTCTGTTGGATTCGGTTTTACATTTTGTGTCACTGGTTGTAGAGCTAATATAAGTGGGGTGCTATCTGATTTCTCCGGCACCACCACGTTTTTCAAGGACTTTGCTGGTGCTCGTTCAGGTTCGGCAATCACCCTCTTCCTTTTTTATGTCTGATGCATAAGAACAGCATTTGAGTGGAAAAACATTGTATGATGACAGATGGAATATGTATTGATAATGGATGGGAATGGCATCTTGACATATATGATGAGTAAACTAAGCAGATGGTGGTGCAACAAAGTAGAAGAAATGCAAGATACCTTATGCGAGATACGCGCAATCAATAAAACCTTGCCAAATTAGAATATCCACCTTGATAGGTGAACAAGACATGACATCTGCCTTTGACTCCTTGAGGTCAGAATAGTCATGTAGATCATATTCTAAACAAGAATCTATAGGTGGGGAGTGTATGAGTTTCATTGCATCCAGAATGGAACTCAATGCCTTGGTGCGAATTTTGTAAGTCGTTGAAGTGTTCCACAATATTCTTCTGATGCACAGATTCTGATATTCACTATGATTACGTATAGTATCTGAGAAGCATGAAAACATAAATAGTAGTAAGATTATCTTTGTAATGTAGAGGATATTCTAATATAGGGGCTCCATGTAAACCCTTGTGTGCTATCACTGGATTCTGATGAGAGAGCCCATGTGTGCTGTAATATGGTGCATGGATTAATATAATCTGGCACAAGTACACAAAAAAATAGGCTCCAGAAGTAAGGATAGTTGGCAGATGATAGGTTCATAATATACTGTATAGAGAGTTTATTGCCAAACCTTGATAACAAGAGCACACAACAAGTAGGAAGATCGTAGTGTACATAAAAGGGGTACACCATAACCAGGATACATAAATCGGGAAAGTGGAACTGGCTGGAAAATATGGTGTTGTATTGCCGCTACTAATTGAAAGCCTATCGATCACTTATAGGCTAGCCCTATCAGCTATTGACTGTAGATGTCCCTACTCCCCTTCCTGACAAGGAACACACTTTACGTACTAAATACAGAATAACAAAAGAGAAACATGTTAAAGAACAGAACAGGAAGCTTATTCTTGAGATTCCGCTTCTTTGCATACAATGTTGGTTGCCCACTCATGATGAATCACAACACCCAAAGAAATGCAATTCCATGCTGTCTCTCTTTATGTGGCAGCATGCATTTGGAAAATCATGTGGGAGCATTACCTGACCAATTAAATGTGTGTCTGTTAACTAATATTAGTATCATATCACAATTTGTATTTGAAGAAGTAAGCTTTGGACTTATGATTGGTGTGTTGTTTAGCTTCAAGAGTGGACTACTGCTAGGTCGACACAAAGCGGCTACACAGATCATAGTGCAAATATAACGGGAAAACCGTAAGCATCACAAGTAAAATCAGCAAAGTGGAACTTGCTGGAAAATATTGGCTACTATTGCCTGTACGGCTAGAGAGGTGTGGTACTGTTAATATCAGTGTAACTTCGGAAGGTGACACAGCTCCCCGCATTTGCTAATCTTAAAGGATTCAAGTGGGCAGGCCACTACAATTCCTATTCCTATGTTTACAAAATCCTATGAATCAAAGAGGACCGAAGAGTTGAAACTGTCAATCACAACCGATCGAATAGACACTACTGCAGGATACTGCTAACGCGACACTATGATTAGAGATCCTTCGACGAAACTGTGTGTGATGCAATAATCACAAACGGTGGTGTAAAACAACCGTCAAAAAAGGTGCAAAACGTTTGCTATGGAGGATGCATCAAACACGGTTCAGATTTTAGTTGTTGTGCGGTGCATGGCACACGGTTCAGTTTAATTAACTGTTTGCGATGAGGAGGAACAAAAGAAACGGGCAGCCAGATGAAGGTGTGTGCGATGTACAGCATACGGTTCACTCGGACGAACTGTTTGTGATTAGGCGACACAAAAGAAACGGGCAGCCAGATGAAGGTGTGTGCGATGTACAACATACGGTTCACTCGGACGAACTGTTTGTGATTAGGCGACACAAAAGAAACGGTCGGCCAGATCAAGGTGTGTGTGATATACGGCATGCGATTCACTTAGATGAATTGTTTGTGTTGAGACAACAGAACAAAAACTGTTCAATATAACAAGATGTGTGATACGCGGCAAACAGATATGTAATAAGAAATGTGTGCAAAGACCGATAATAACACGAACGGTTGTTGCTAATAAGACGTGTGTGTTGTGCGATGGGATTGCATACAGAACAACAACAACATATATATATATATATATATTCTGGTCACAACCTGAACTGCCTCAGTAACGCGCCTGAACTTCCCTCTGTACGAACCTGACCTTCGGGCTATCTTCGCAACCATGTCTCCCCGCGCGAATTATTGTGGTTAGTTCTGTTCTATACCCATTTTAAATAGGAATCTCGCTCGTTGGCGGATTTTGCTCTCGAGTTGTGATGAAATTGCATTTTTTGTAATTTTACTGCCTGAGATGTTTCACTTGAACTTGTCCCAGTGCTAGGTTGAACTTCCGCCAACATTGTCCAAATGGGGCTTGCGATATACCGTTGGAAAGCTACGGACACTAGTATCATGACCCATGTTGAATTTTTGGCAAAATGTAAGCGGTTTAAGAGCAGTTTTGAAAACCATTTTTTCTTCATACAAAAAACGTAAATCGTATTTTTGATCGCATTTGTAAACCTTTTATTGGAATGAGGCAAATAGTATGGCGTTGGAAAGCTAATGTAAAACCGCTCCTTCCACGTGTTGAAATTTTTCCCTAATTCCATATGGTTAAAAGAGTAATTTGGAAAATCGTAAAATTTCGCAAACCGAATATCCGAGTTAGTATTTTTGATGTCATTTCTAAACGGCTAATCCAATTGAGGCAAATGATATGGCGTTGGAAAGCTTATGAAAATGCACTACTTTCTCCTGTTGAAAGCTTTTTCTAATTTTGAACGGTTTAAAAGTACTTTAGAAAATGGTACAAGTTCCACCGAGTACGTATTTTCGAGCTAATTTTTTAACCTTACGTCCAAATGCAGCAAATGATATGGCATTGGAAAGCTTGAGGAAATGCGAAACTTTTTGGTACATATTATTTCTCCAAACTCATTACGGCTTTATGTCAATTTTGAAAATGGCTAAAAACGTATTTTCACTGTAATTTTTACAACTTTTATCAGAATGGGGCAAATAATATACCATTGAAAAGCTATGAAAAATGCAAAACTTTTTCATTTTGATGGTTTTCTATGATTCCTAGCCGTTTTCAAGTAATTTCGAAAACGACAGGTTCATTTGTTCTGCCTTTATCGCGAAACAGATTCTTCAAAAATGCATCGCGTGAAGAACTTGAACTTCTCGGCATGTTTACTTGAACTTCACTCTGTTTTTGACGTGCTTTTTTTGCTCATAGCTCTCCATCCACTCACCGGAACACTCACCAGAATTGAGCAAGTGATATACCGATGGAAAGCTGCTGTAAACACACAACTTTCCTGTGTTGATCATTTTTTCATACTCGCGGCGATTTTAAAAGTTTTTCATCTAAAATTCATTCACTATAGTAGTTTAACTTCCTGATGTTTTCACGTTGAAATTCTGTGATGTATTTTCGTTTGTAATTTTCTCATCCATTCTTTTTTAATACAAAATGCACACTGCGTAGTACGGGAACTTCTGGCAGTTATCAATCTGAACTTCTCTCGGTTACATGAAAATATCTGAGTTTTTATAAATATTAATCTGAATTTCTTAATCCTTTTTTATGAAATTTTCAAGCGCACCATTATTAAAAGTTGAACTTCTTGTTATTCAATTTTTGAACTTCTTTTTTCCATTCTTTAATAACGAGGAAGATCTGAGTTTTCTATAATCATCGAATTTCTCCATCTTTTTAATATGGACTTCCTGGTTTATTTCTTAATCTTTTTTATGAAATTTTGAAGCGCTCTATTATTAAAAGTTGAACTTCCTGTTATTTAATTTTTGAACTTCTTGTTTCCATTCGTTAATAACAAGGAAAATCTGAGTTTTCTATAATCATCAAACTTCTCCATCCTTTTAATATGGACTTCCTGGTTTTATTTCTTAATCTTTTTATGAAATTTTGAAGCGCTCTATTATTAAAACTTGAACTTCTTTATTATTTAATTTTTGAACTTCTTGTTTCCATTCTTTAATAACGAGGAAAACCTTGCCTTTTAATTCATTTTTCTCATATTAAACACACACCATGTAGTACATGAACTATTTCCATTTTTATAATTTGATTTTTTTATTTTATTTCCGGAATAAAATTGCTCCAAAATAATAACTCAACTTCTTTGTGGATGTAACACCCCGGATGTAACTTTCCCAATTTGTACTCCAATTCTTGCCGTTTCTGGCGTTAAGTTATTTTATTTTCTCGGGTTCGGGTCTTTGTCTCCGTGTGTTGTGATCGTTGTCATGCATCTCATATCATGTCATCATGTGCATTGCATTTGCATACGTGTTCGTCTCATGCATTCGAGCTTTTTCCCCGTTGTCCGTTTGCATTCCGGCGCTTCGTTCTGCTCCGGTGGTCAATTCTACCTTTCTTTCGTGTGTGGGATTAAACATTTCCGGATTGGACCGAGAATTGCCAAGCGGCCTTGGTTTACTACCGGTAGACCGCCTGTCAAGTTTCGTATCATTTGGACTTCGTTTGATACTCCAACGTTTAACTGAGGGACCGAAAAGGCCTCGTGTGTGTTGCAGCCCAACACCCCTCCAATTTGGCCCAAAACCCACCAAAACCGTCTCCATCATCTAGAGCGTTCGATCATGATCGCGTGGCCGAAAACCGCACCTCATTTGGACTCTCCTAACTCCCTCTATGCCTATAAATAGGTCCTCCTCGAAAATCTCGGATCCCCCTCACCGAAACCCTAAAAATCGTCTCCGCGCGGCCGGACATTGTCTGCCCCGCGCCAGACACACCGCCGCGCCCACTCCTGTGCCGCCACATGGCACCTCCGCCGCTAGCCGCCGCCGCGGCCCGGCGAGCCCGCAGCGGGCCCGCCCGGCCCATCGTCGCCCCGCGCCTCCCTTGTCCTTCCGCCGCCTGAGCGTCGCCGCCCGCCATCGCCGGCGTCCTCCTCGGCCGCGCCGCCCTTGCCTCCCCGCTGCCGCAGCCGCGCCGCCTCCACCGCGCCCTCCGGCCGCCGCCAAGCCTCGCCGCGCCGGCGAGCTCGGCGCCCAGAGACCCCGCCTCCTCGACCGGCCTCGCCCCGCCGCCTCTCCGCCGTCACGTCGGCTCCGGCGAGCTCTCTCAGCCGCCGGTGAACAGTGCCCGTCGTTCCTCGGGAAGCGTGCAATCCAGATCTGAAAATATCTCGTCCGGTTGACTTTTTCCCTCCTAACCCTAATCCATGTGCCCATCTTCATCATGCTATAACTTTGCATCCGTAGCTCCGATTCATGCATATAGCATATCAAAATGTTCATCTCGGAGAGTACATCATTTTATTCCATTGCATCATTTTCATTTGAGTTCATATTGATGCCCGAAATGCTGTTAGAAGAGGTCTACTTGAGATAATTGTCAGATCTGCTGCTCCGTTTAGCTTTTTGTCATTTTTGCCATGATTAATGTGTGCATGATATGCCCATGAGTTCTACATATATTTTGTTAATGGTTTTTCCATCTTTCCAGAGGTGCAACCCATGTATTTTTGTGATGTGTGTGGTGACTAGCACAAGCTTGCAAAGTGAGGCACTTGGTAATTCTGTTTATCTCATGTTGTCATATGTTCATGTTGTTTCCTAGTGATCCGTGCCTCTTTTGAGGATGATCAGTAAGGATGTTTTGTTAATATTTTAGTGCTCTATCCATCCATATCTTTGTTTGCAATTATGGAGTACCCTAGCTTGAGTCAATCGAGCTCTACTTTTGCTACTTTGTGAATCTGGGCAGATTGTCAACTTGTTTGCAATTTAGCCGATGATGTTGTAGTCGATCCGTGCATGCTATGTTATTGTTCTTGCCATGTATAGCTTGCATTTTGTGTGTTCTTGATGGTTGTATGTTTTTCTTGCCATGACTTGCACCGTAGTGAGTGCATCGAGCTCGTAAACATGCCTACTTGATATCTGTTTTCAGCATGTGCCAGTTTTCAGTAAGTCTGAAAACTGATTATGTTTTGCTATGTTCACATGCTTGCAATTGTATTTTCTGATCCCTTTTGGCTCAAGGTCACTAAGGGACTTCTGTTAAGCTCTTTGAGTAGCTCCATGCATGCTTTACTTTTTCATGTTCAGGTCCTGTAGCATGTAGTTTTGTTGCTCCGAAGAGGCTACCTGATCTGAAATTCCAGACAAGTGTTAATTTCACTAAGTCTGAGATCTGTTTGTCATATGCATTTTTGCCATGCTTGTTTGAACCTGTTAATGGATGAATTGGCCGTAGCTCAGTGCTAGACTTTTGTTAAGCATCTTGAATGCATCCCTGCCATGTATTTTTTTGCCTTGTTTGGGTGCTGTAGCATGTTCATCTCACTGCATTTAGATGACTACTTGCTGTAAATCGCAGACCGGTGTCATATTTGAATCGCTTGCCATTTCCAAACCGTAACTCCGATTCCAGCGTTCTTTATATCGTTTTCAAGCGATTTCATCTCATCTTTCCAGTGGCACACTTGGATTTCCAAGCTGAGGCCAGGATCTTGCATTTCCTATCACATCTTGCATATCCATCCCGCATCGCATCCCGCATAGCATATCATTTTTGCATCATATTGTTTGATCCTTGCACGTGGTTGATTGTGTCCTTGTTGCTTGTTTGTCTTGTTCGGGTAGAGCCGGGAGACGAGTTTGCTAACGAGGAGCCCATTGAGTTTGCTTTCAAGGATCCAGTCAACTCTGACAACTGTGCATGCAAGATGATCGTACCCTCGAAATCACTACTATCTTTGCTATGCTAGTTTGCTCGCTCTTTTGCTATGCCATATGGTAAGTCCTTGAGCATTTCAAGGATCCAGTCAACTCTGACAACTGTGAGGCACTTGGTAATGCTGATTTCAGGGACTTAGCATTTCCACTAAGTCCTTGAGCTGTTTATCTCATATGGCCATATGTTCATGTTGTTTCCTAGTGATCCGTGCCTCTTTTCAGGATGATCAGTAAGGATGTTTTGTTAATCTTGTAGTTATCTATCCATCCATGTCTTTGTTTGCAATTATGGAGCACCCTAGCTTGAGTCAATCGAGCTCTACTTTTGCTACTTCGTGAATCTGGGCAGATTGTCTACTTGTTAGCGATTTTGCCGAGGATGTTGTAGTTGATCCCTGCATGCTATGTTATAGTTCTTGCCATGTCTAGCTTGAATTTTGTATATTCTTGATGGATATATGCTTAGTTTGTCATGACTTGCTCTGTGGTGAGTGCATCGAGCTCGTAAACATGCCTACTTGATATCTGTTTTCAGCATGCTCCAGTTTTCACTAAGTCTGAGAACTGATTATGTTTTTGCCATGTTCACATGCTTGCAAATGTATTTTCTGATCCCTTTTGGCTCAAGGTCACTAAGGGACTTTTGTTTAGGTCTTTGAGTAGCTCCATGCCATGCTTTAGTTTGCCATGTTCAGGTCCTGTAGCATACAGTTTTGTTGCTCCGAAGTGTGCTACCTGATCTGAAATTCCAGACAAGTGTTAATTTCACTAAGTCTGAGATCTGTTTACCATATGCATCCCGCATAGCATACCATCCTTGCATCATGTTGTTTGACTTTTTCACGTGGTTGATTGTGTTTCGTTTGCTTGTTTGTCTTGTTTGGGTAGAGCCGGGAGACGAGTTCGCTAACGAGGAAACCGTTGAGTTTGCTTTCGAGGATCCAGTCAACTCTGACAACTTTGCAGGCAAGATGATCATACCCTCGAAATCACTACTATCTTTCCTTTGCTAGATGCTCGCTCTTTTGCTATGCCAATGCTACGATGCCTACCACTTGCTTTCAAGCCTCCCAAATTGCCATGTCAAACCTCTAACCCACCATGTCCTAGCAAACCGTTGATGGGCTATGTTACCGCTTTGCTTAGCCCCTCTTATAGCGTTGCTAGTTGCAGGTAAAGATTGAAGGACGTTCCTTGTTGGAACAATTATTTACTTGTTGGGATATCATTATATTGCCATGTTATCTTAATGCATCTATATACTTGGTAAAGGGTGGAAGGCTCGGCCTCTCGCCTAGTGTTTTGTTCCACTCTTGTCGCCCAAGTTTCCGTCATATCGGTGTTATGTTCCCGAATTTTGCGTTCCATACGCAGTTGGGTTATAATGGGAACCCCTTGATAGTTCGCCTTGATTAAAGCTTTTCCAGCAATGCCCAGCCTTGGTTTTTCCATTTGCCACCTAGCCTCTTTTCCCATGGGTTTCTGGAGCCTGAGGGTCATCTTATTTTAACCCCATCGGGCCAGTGCTCCTCTGAGTGTTGGTCCGACCGAGTAGACTGCGGGGCCACCTCGGGGCAACTTGAGGGTTGGTTTTACTCGTAGGATGTCTCATCTGAGTGTGCCCTGAGAACGAGATATGTGCAGCTCCTATCGGGATTTGTCGGCACATTCGGGCGATGTTGCTGGTCTTGTTTTAACCTGTCGAAGTGTCTTGAAGAACCGAGATACCGAGTCTGATCGGATCATCTTGGGAGGAGGTCTATTCCTTCGTTGACCGTGAGAGCTTGTCATGGGCTAAGTTGGGACTCCCCTGCAGGGATTTGAACTTTCGAAAGTCGTGCCCGCGGTTATGGGCAGATGGGAATTTGTTAATGTCCGGTTGTAGATAACTTGAACCTTAACCTAATTAAAATGAATCAACTGAGTGTGTTACCGTGATGGCCTCTTCTCGGCGGAGTCCGGGAAGCGGACACGGTGTTGGAGTAATGTTTGCGCAGGTAGCTCTCTAGTTTCTCGCTCGCGCTTTGCCTCCTCTTCTCACTCTCTTTTGCGAATAAGTTAGCCACCATATTTGCTAGTCGCTTGCTGCAGCTCCACATATATTTACCTTGCCTTACCTATAAGCTTAAATAGTCTTGATCGCGAGGGTGCGAGATTGCTGAGTCCCTGTGGCTCACAGATTACTATTACACTAGATGAAGGACCTGATGATTCCGCTCCAGGTTACGCGCTTGAGCTCAAGTGGGCGTTCGACGAGGACTCTCAACGTTACTATGTTTCCTTTCCTGATGATTAGTAGGGGTGCCCAGTTGGGGGTGATCGGGACCGTGTCGCATGTTGGGTTCTCTTTTATTTTGGCACCGTAGTCGGGCCATGAGTGTTTGGATGATGTAATGTTATTTATTTACCTTGATTGACGTGGCGAGTGTAAGCCAACTATGTTATCTCCCCTTTTATTATCTATATTACACGGGATGTTGTGAAGATTGCCTAACTTGCGACATATGCCTTCAATGCGATTATGCCTCTAAGTCGTGCCTCGACATGTGGGAGATATAGTCGCATCGAGGGTGTTACAAGTTGGTAATCAGAGCCTTCCCCGACCTTAGGAGCCCCATTGCTTGATCGTTTTTAGCAGCCGAGTTGTGTCCAGAAAAATGTTTTGAGTCATTTAGGAATTATATATCGGAGAGTTTAGGAATTCGTTTTACTTCCCAGTCTCCTCATCGCTCTGGTAAGGCATCCTGACGTAGAGTTTTGACTCTTCTCTTCTCAAATTTCACTAAAAAAAATTTTAGGCTCACGCGGGTATCTTGGAATCGTTCCGATGGCTTTATGATGAGAACATTGTCTTGGTGCCTCCTATCAGGGGTTTTGTGGAAGTGTCCCAGGGAGTTTAGCTCTGAGGTGTTGTCGTCATAATTTTATCGTTGTAGTTCTGGAATACCTGAGTTTAGTACGTCGACATCAAAAATCTCTTTTATGCAGTTTGTTGGTGAGATAACCTCGACGCCACCTAGTACTGGGGCGGGAGTTCGGGAGTATCGCCATAACTTGTATAACGGATGCTTTTCGAAGGTTGAGGTAGATGGTTTCCGAAGTTTTCTCGATTATGTGTTGAAGGATGGATACACCTGGATGTAGGATTTGCTAGATTTGGGTGAGATATTATGCTTCCCCTATATCCCCAACACCTGATTGCATAACCGAAAAGGTTAGGGAATTTCATAGGTGGGTATTCTTGTAGCTCTAGTTCTTCTTCCACGGATATTGGTTTGAGATTGGGATTTCTTACCGATTATTCGTTCTTGATCCGTACCTTGTTGATTTATTTCTCTATCTTAATTCTACATGGCTTCTCAATTTATGGATATGTGACCATTTCAAGAGGAATGCATTCGTTCATTTTGTTCGGATGTGAAGACTATATGTTGCAATTTTCATTCCGTTGGATTCAGCTTCAATATTTATCTGTCAATGTGCTAATGGTGGTAAACCTCTTCAGGATGGCTCCTCCAACGCGCACGACTCCGAATCCTGATCCGCCACCACCTACCCCTCCTCCGGAGGCATGGCAAGATGTGATGGCCACAACCAATGCAAACACACAGTTGATCATGCAAATTCTTCAAGAGCGCAATCAAGGCAACCAAGGGAATCAAGGCAACAATCCGAATCACTTTGCTACACTCAACTAGTTCCTTGCTAACGGGCCAAAGACTTTCAGCAATTGTGTTGAGGCAACCGATGCTTCAAGACTCCTGACCGCACCGTCAACTTCAAGGACATTGAGCTCCAAGAAGATCTCTCCTACCGTGAGCACCCAGTTGCTATTCTTGAAGAGACTGAACGCAAGACTCGCAACAAGTCAATCAAATTTCTCAAAGTCAAGTGCTCACACCATTCCGACCGTGAAGCTAACTGGGAACGCGAGGATCACCTCCGTTCTGAGTACCCGGCGTTCTTTCAGTCCTAGATCTCGGGACGAGAAACTTTCGTAGTGGTGGAGTGTTGTAACACCCCGGATGTAACTTTCCCAATTTGCACTCCAACTCTTGCCGTTTCCGGCGTTAAGTTATTTTATTTTCTCGGGTTCGGGTCTTTGTCTCCGTGTGTTGTGATCGTTGTCATGCATCTCATATCATGTCATCATGTGCATTGCATTTGCATATGTGTTCGTCTCATGCATTCGAGCTTTTTCCCCGTTGTCCATTTTGCATTCCGGTGCTTCGTTCTCCTCCGGTGGTCAATTCTACCTTTCTTTCGTGTGTGGGGATTAAACATTTCCAGATTGGACCGAGACTTGCCAAGCGGCCTTGGTTTACTACCGGTAGACCGCCTGTCAAGTTTCGTATCATTTGGACTTCGTTTGATACTCCAACGTTTAACCGAGGGACCGAAAAGGCCTCGTGTGTGTTGCAGCCCAACACCCCTCCAATTTGGCCCAAAACCCACCAAAACCGTCTCCATCATCTAGAGCGTTCGATCACGATCGCGTGGCCAAAAACCGCACCTCATTTGGACTCTCCTAACTCCCTCTATGCCTATAAATAGGTCCTCCTCGAAAATCTCGGATCCCCCTCCCCGAAACCCTAAAAATCGTCTCCGCGCGGCCGGACATTGTCCGCACCGCGCTGGACACACCGCCACGCCCGTTCCTGTGCCACCATGTGGCACCTCCGCCGCCAGCCGCCGCCGTGGCCCGGCGAGCCCGCAGCGGGCCCGCCCGGCCCATCATCGCCCCGCGCCTCCCTCGTCCTTCCGCCGCCCAAGCGTCGCTGCTCGCCATCGCCGGCATCTGCCTCGGACGCGCCGCCCTTGCCTCCCCGCCGCCGCGGCCGCGCCGCCTCCACCGCGCCCTCCGGCCGCCGCCAAGCCTCGCCATGCCGGCGAGCTCGGCGCCCGGAGACCCCGCCGCCTCGACCGGCCTCGCCCCGCCGCCTCTCCGCCGTCACGCCGGCTCCGGCGAGCTCTCTTAGCCGCTGGTGAATAGTGCCCGTCGTTCCTCGGGAAGCGTGCGATCCAGATCTGAAAATATCTCGTCTTGTTGACTTTTTCCCTCCTAACCCTAATCCATGTGCCCATCTTTATTATGCTATAACTTTGCATCCGTAGCTCTGATTCATGCCTATAGCATATCAAAATGTTCATCTCAGAGAGTACATCATTTCATTCCATTGCATCATTTTCATTTGAGTTCATCTTGATGCCCGAAATGCTGTTAGAAGAGGGCTACTTGAGATAATTGTCAGATCTGCTGCTCCGTTTAGCTTTTTGTCATTTTTGCCATGATTAATGTGTGCATGATATGCCCATGAGTTCTACATATGTTTTGTTAAGGGTTTGCCATCTTTCCAGAGGTGCAACCCATGTATTTTTGTGATGTGTGTGGTGACTAGCACAAGCTTGCAAAGTGAGGCACTTGGTAATTCTGTTTTCAGGGACTTAGCAATTCCACTAAGTCCTTGAGCTGTTTATCTCATGTTGTCATATGTTCATGTTGTTTCCTAGTGATCCGTGCCTCTTTTGAGGATGATCAGTAAGGATGTTTTCTTAATATTGTAGTGCTATATCCATCCATGTATTTGTTTACAATTATGGAGCACTCTAGCTTGAGTCAATCGAGCTCTACTTTTGCTACTTTGTGAATCTGGGCAGATTGTCAACTTGTTTGCAATTTTGCCGATGATGTTGTAGTCGATCCGTGCATGCTATGTTATTGTTCTTGCCATGTATAGCTTGCATTTTGTGTGTTCTCGATGGTGTATGTTTTTCTTGCCATGACTTGCACCATAGTGAGTGCATCGAGCTCGTAAACATGCCTACTTGATATCTGTTTTTAGCATGTGCCAGTTTTCACTAAGTCTGAAAACTGATTATGTTTTTGCTATGTTCACATGCTTGCAATTGTATTTTCTGATCCCTTTTGGCTCAAGGTCACTAAGGGACTTTTGTTAAGCTCTTTGAGTAGCTCCATGACATGCTTTGCTTTGCCATGTTCAGGTCCTGTAGCATGTAGTTTTGTTGCTCCGAAGAGTGCTACCTGATCTGAAATTCCAGACAAGTGTTAATTTCACTAAGTCTGAGATCTGTTTGTCATATGCATTTTTGCCATGCTTGTTTGAAACTGTTAATGGATGAATTGGCCGTAGCTCAGTGCTAGACTTTTGTTAAGCATCTTGAATGCATCCCTACCATGTTTTTTTTGCCTTGTTTGGGTGCTGTAGCATGTTCATCTCTTTGCATTTAGATGACTACTTGCTCTAAATCGCAGACCGGTGTCATATTTGAATCGCTTGCCATTTCCAAACCGTAACTCTGATTCCGGCGTTCTTTATATCGTTCTCAAGCGATTTCATCTCATCTTTCCAGTGGCACACTTGGATTTCCATGTTGAGGCCAGGATCTTGCATTTCCTGTCACATCTTGCATATGCATCCCGCATAGCCTATCATCTTTGCATCATATTGTTTGATCCTTGCACGTGGTTGATTGTGTCCTTGTTGCTTCTTTGTATTGTTTGGGTTGAGCCGAGAGAAGAGTTCGCAAACGAGGAGCCCGTTGAGTTTTCTTTCAAGGATCCAGTCAACTCTGACAACTGTGCAGGCAAGATGATCGTACCCTCGAAATCACTACTATCATTGCTATGCTAGTTTGCTCGCTCTTTTGCTATGCCAATGCCACGATGCCTACCACTTGCTTTCAAGCCTCCCAAATTGCCATGTCAAACCTCTAACCCACCATGTCCTAGCAAACCGTTGATTGGCTATGTTACCGCTTTGCTCAGCCCCTCTTATAGCGTTGCTAGTTGCAGGTGAAGATTGAAGGCCGTTCCTTGTTGGAACAATTATTTACTTGTTGGGATATCATTATATTGCCATGTTATCTTAATGCATCTATATACTTGGTAAAGGGTGGAAGGCTCGGCCTCTCGCCTAGTGTTTTGTTCCACTCTTGCCGCCCTAGTTTCCGTCATATCGGTGTTAAGTTCCCGGATTTTGCGTTCCTTATGCGGTTGGGTTATAATGGGAACCCCTTGATAGTTCGCCTTGATTAAAGCTTTTCCAGCAATGCCCAGCCTTGGTTTTTCCATTTGCCACCTAGCCTCTTTTCCCATGGGTTTCTGGAGCCTGAGGGTCATCTTATTTTAACCCCATCGGGCCAGTGCTCCTCTGAGTGTTGGTCCGACCGAGTAGACTGCGGGGCCACCTCGGGGCAACTTGAGGGTTGGTTTTACTCGTAGGATGTCTCATCTGAGTGTGCCCTGAGAACGAGATATGTGCAGCTCCTATCGGGATTTGCCGGCACATTCGGGCGATGTTGCTGGTCTTGTTTTAACCTGTCGAAGTGTCTTGAAGAACCGAGATACCGAGTCTGATCGGATCGTCTTGGGAGGAGGTCTATTCCTTCGTTGACCGTGAGAGCTTGTCATGGGCTAAGTTGGGACTCCCCTGCAGGGAATTGAACTTTCGAAAGCCGTGCCCGCGGTTATGGGCAGATGGGAATTTGTTAATGTCCAGTTGTAGATAACTTGAACCTTAACCTAATTAAAATGAATCAACTGAGTGTGTTACCGTGATGGCCTCTTCTCGACGGAGTCCAGGAAGCGGACACGGTGTTGGAGTAATGCTTGCGCAGGTTGCTCTCTAGTTTCTCGCTCGCTCTTTGCCTCATCTTCTCGCTTTCTTTTGCGAATAAGTTAGCCACCATACTTGCTAGTCGCTTGCTGCAGCTCCACATATATTTACCTTGCCTTACCTATAAGCTTAAATAGTCTTGATCGCGAGGGTGCGAGATTCCTGAGTCCCTGTGGCTCACAGATTACTATTACACCAGATGCAGGGCCTGATGATTCCGCTCCAGGTGACGCACTTGAGCTCAAGTGGGAGTTCGACGAGGACTCTCAACGTTACTATGTTTCCTTTCCTGATGATCAGTAGGGGTGCCTAGTTGGGGGTGATCGGGACCGTGTCGCATGTTGGGTTCTCTTTTATTTTGGCGCCGTAGTCGGGCCATGAGTGTTTGGATGATGTAATGTTATTTATGTACCTTGATTGACGTGGAGAGTGTAAGCCAACTATGTTATCTCCCCTTTTATTATCTATATTACATGGGATGTTGTGAAGATTGCCTAACTTGCGACATATGCCTTCAATGCGATTATGCCTCTAAGTCGTGCCTCGACACGTGGGAGATATAGTCGCATCGAGGGTGTTAAAGTGGATTGAGAGAATTATTTTAAAACACAAAAAATAATTTCTTTTTTTGTTTTTGAACATGGAGATAAAAGGTGAACCTCTCTCGCAAGAATTTTTTAACTTCCATGGATAGAGTACTTGAACTTCTTTTAACGAACATTTTAAGCTTTTATTTTTCTGTACTTTTATTCTCATATGAAATGCACTACTTGTAGTATTTGAACTTCTCCTTGTTTTCACTATGAACTTCTGCCACGTTTTTTGTGTATACGTCGAACAGCTCTACCTTTTTTATTCTCATCTGAAACACATTTCGTGTAGCAGTTGAACTGCTCGTTGTTTTCACTTTGAACTTCGATCACGTATTTTTGTTCATAATTTCTAACCCGTTCATCGGAGTTACACAAATGATATACCTTCTTAGAAACCTGTTAAAAAGACGCAGCTTTTGCTAATATGGTTAAAATTTTGTTTTGAGAAAACATACACTGATTTTTAACCGTTTATTTTGAAATAGAGCGTACAATATAGCCGTGGAAAGTTGTTGAATAGGAGAAACTTTCTTTCACATACAACATTTTATTTTAAAAAAATTAATGGATTGAGAGAATTATTTTAAAACACTAAAAACAATATATTTTGTGTTTGAACATGTAAATACACGGAGAACGTCTCTCACCAGAATTTTTGAACTTTCTCCAGCCGAGGACTTTAACTTCTAGCAAGAAAAAAAATCTGACTTTGCCTTTTTATTCTTTTTTCTCATATGAAACACACATCATGTAGTACGTGAACTTCTCGCTGCTATCACTTTGAAGTGCTCTCTCCTCTTTTTTGCCCCGACTCCTAAGGCACTCATCAAAATTGAGCATTTAAATCCTAATATTTTTATAACCTGTGAACTTCGCCATTTTTTTAATTTGAACTTCTTATTTTTATTCTTAGAAAAAATGACTTTTATGTAAAGATCGTGCAACATTTTCTTAAATTCCATTTCATACTTTAATTTTGCATATAAACAAGAAGAATTGTTTCTGATATTGTAAATAAACATCAAATTTTACAGTTTTTCATTTTGAAACTTCATGGTTGATTCTTTAATAATAAGGGATATCTGAGTTTTTTAATAACGCTAAAATCCTAGTTTTAAATAAACATCAAAGCACTTCGTTATTTTTTTATGAACTTCTCTGTTATTTCAATTTAAACCCCTAGGTTTTTTTAGAAACAAGGAAAATTCAATTATTTGTACATTTTCAACTACTCTATTTTTTAAATTTAAATCTGTTAGTTATTGCTTAGTAAGGGGTAATCTAAGTGTCGTAGTGAACAATGGATCACTCGCTATTTAAATTTGAACTTGTAGAGTTTTTGACCTTCTCGGTTATTAAAACTTGAACTTCTAACTTTTTGAATACTTTTTGAACATCTTTTGTTGTTTTTATTTTTGTGTTTTCATAGATATTGAGCTTATTGATTTGTTTATTTGAACTTCTTGGTTTTATTGGCTAGTAATGTGAAAACCTTTTTATAAACGTCAAACCACTCCGTTTTATAAACTAGAACTTCTACTTTTTTCGTGATTTTTAAATGTACCAAGTTTTTAGTTGACCTTCTCAGATTTATTTTTAAAACGAGGGAAATCTATTTTTCTACAAACATTTTTAACTACTTTTTTATTTTGAACTCCTTGCTCAACTTTCTTTGAACTTCTACATTTGTATTTTAGATATCATGGACATAGAACGAATTTTTTTTTGGATATTTCAAAAGTAAAACAAAATTCGATCATGTATGTACTAGTTAGCATTTCCATTTTTTTGAACTTATCGTTTTGTTGTTTTTTAACTTCCTCCTTTGCGCTTGTGTTATCTTAATTTGAAGCTCCTTTTTTTCTTTTTAACATGGAAATCTAAGCCCTTTTATAAACATTGAACGGCTCTCCTATTTTCGTTCAAACTTCTTGGTTTTTATTCTTTAATGACGGGGAAAATACGAGTATTTTTATAAACATCGGACAACCCCGTTGCTTTAAATTGGACTTCTTGATTTTTATTCTCTAGTAATGGTGAAAATCCGAGTTTTATAACAAACACATGAACCACTCCATTAATTTAATTTGAACTTCTTTGTGTTTCTAGAAATGGGAATGTGCTTTTTGTATAAACTTTTGATCTGCTCTATAGTTTTAATTTTCTTGATTATTTAATATTTTATTCTTGTTTATTTAGACACAAGAAAAATCGGATTATTTTATTAGCATCGAACTGCTCGCCTTTTTAAATTTGAACCTCCTTGTTTTTAAAAAAAAATCATTCTTCTATAAACACAAATTGTTGTCTATTCTTTTTAAAGTCCAGGAAGCGGCATCGCATGATGCCGGGCGTGGGGAAGATGAAGGAAGTTGTCAATTGGTTAAGCGGTATCCGACAGGGTCGCCTCGGAGGACGGCGGCGGAGAACGACTCCGTCGGCCGCGGGCAGGGAGAAATCCCCGCATGCCACTTCCCGTGCCTTGCACAAACTACTAACCAAACTCATACAAACTCAATACAAAAACCACACAAAGTCATGCACCGATGTTTCTGTGTATGAGATTAGAACATAATTAAAAGGGGGTATATTTCTACAGAAATCCAATCAGAATCATATATATTTTTCTTGTGCACTCAATGAGAGAGAGGAACGTAAAAAAGAAAGCGTCAGCTTGTACTAGCAGCACAAGTAGCAAAATATTGAGAGGAAGGTTGGAAGCAACAGTAACACCATTATTAGTAGCAGGGAACAATAGCATGGGGCAGCACCACTAGCAAGAGAGAGTGCATGCATCAACAGCAGCAGAACTGCGTCTGCATGCGAGAACCCAGGAGCAGCTGTCGTTGCCCATCCTCTCTCTCCCATTCTCCTGGTTGAACAGACTGTTGAAGAGAACCAGCAGCCATAGCGCCTTTGCGAAGAGAGCAAGTAATAGACGGTCGATCAAAGGTCAGCGATACTGGTGATATGTGCTTGCCTGAACAGAGGAGGAAATTATGCTCACCCAACAAACTTGAACTTGAACAGAGTAGAGGACAAGAGTAAAAATTCCAACCCCAATGTACTTGAACGGGTAAGGGACGGCTAACGCCGTGGGCACATGAAGTTCATCTCCTTCAGATGGGGAAGAAGGTAGAATGGGGAACTGCGCCGTATCAGGGAGGGGAGGCACTCGGCTTCGCGGTGGCAGGCTGATGGCGTCGGGCTTGGGCGGCGGTTGGAGGATCTCAGCCACGTGGCGGGGCGGGGATCTCACGGTGCGGGTGTGGGCGCGGTGGCGGGGATCCAATGTGCCTGGGGAACGTTGGTGGTGCCGGAGGACAGTGGGGTGGCAGTGCGGTCATCGCAGCGGGCGGATCCAGGGACGGCGGCAGATGTATCCCAGGGGCGGGGCAGTGCAGTGGTTGAAACAAGGGGAGAACACCACCGTGGTCGAACCAGGGGAGGGAGGGAGATGGCTGTGGTGCGGGATCCTGGTGTACCGCGGCGCGCTTCACCGGAGCCAGAACGTGGCCGGGGCTGGCGCCGGAGGGGTGGGTTGGGGCGCCTCCCCGCAGGATACTTGCGGGATGGCGGGTGTAGGGTGGGAGGTCAGGGTGTCGGGCGGATCGGCAGCCGCGGCGCACGGGGCCAGGGGCGGCGGCCGTGCGCCGGTTCAGGGGCGGCAGCGGCGACACGGGAGGTCAGAGGAGGGCGGCGCGGGGGGGTGGTTGGGGGGTTCCTGGGGGCGACGGGTGGGTAGGGATCGAGGGGTGGGGAGAGTGATATGTGCGGGGGTGGGGGACGGCTTGTTGTTTCTTCTTCCTCTACGAGATCTCAGGAACATGGAATCGTAGCTATATAGGGCGCGTTGTGATCCAAATAGTTATTCTAATCCTGAGATTAGAATGGTATCACTCTACACACACTTATAAAGACATGGTTGCATAACCAAATTAAACATCCATTTACATAGGTGGCTACTACAACCATGGCATTTGCACACTCCAAAGTAAACTATTACATGCATAATTACATAGGTGGCTACTACACACATGACATTTCCACACACCAATAAAGTAAACTATATATTACATGCATGATTAACTAGCATAAATGATCATCTAATCATCATCAACTTCTTGTGACGCTTGCTCTGCTTGTGGCTCGATCCAGGCTCGTCGATTTGGGTAAGGAGGCACTTCCTCATGTCAACGATCCGCCTGTGCATCTCGTAGCATGTGTACACGCTCTTGGTCGTGAACCTAAGGTGAGGTACAACCAGTTGCCGCATCCAGGCCCTGTGCCAGGAAACGGGACTTGTTCTCTGGGCATCTTGCTTCATCTTTTCGTAGTAGGGGTCGATGATGGCCGAGGCGAGTTCGACTAGGGAGTCCTTTGTGCTGCCCGAGACCCTGTAGTGGTCACGGATTTCGACACGGTTTTTGTAGGCCAAGCCCGTAAAACTGAGTGATTTTACACCGTCGGTGGTTTCCACCGTGGCGAACTTGTACTCGGTGTTGTTAACAAACCTGTTGAAACGGTCGCAAGGCTCTATGGCCATGTAATAGTGGTAGATGAGGACATGATGGCGCATGCACAACTAGGCAATGAGAACATTCTGATCTATGCCGGGACGACCGGCGGTGTACTAGAGGTCGATGCTGATCACCTTGTACTTGTCTCGAGCAAGCAACTTCTCAATGTTGTTGATGTAGTCGTCCACCACGGCCGGGTCGATGGTGTACACCACTGAGAGATCCGTCTCCCTCGCGCGGGTCTCCACTCTATGCTCGCCGAACTCCATTGGAGCGCCGCTAGACATCCCCTCTCTATGTGTCGTCATGGGTGTGCTTCTTGTGTTGTGGGGCGCGATCGAAAGGTTGAAGAGACTAAGGTCATAATGGCCGCAGGAATTAAAGGGGAAACCGGACGGCCAGGAATATCGGCAGGCCCTGATGGCAGTTCTAATTTGCAGCGCATAACTCAATCGTGCGGCACGTAACTGCATCGTGTGGCAATGCGCGCGGTGCAACAGCATGCATATGGGGCTCCCGATGTGATCGTGTGTATGCCCAACCGTTGGCAGAGCGCGCGCGGAGGGACGCGAGCAGAGCGCTCCGCGGTCGCCTCAATGGCAGGCAACCATATATATATATATATATATATATATATATATATATATATATGCATATAGTAGTTGAACATGCAAGGAAAAGCTGTCCACAAACCGAGCGCGCCGATGGAAGCGAGCAGAGCTTGCCAAGGGACGCGGGCAGAGGCCGCACAGTGATACATGGCAAATAAGACGAATTGTCCGAGCGATGTCGGAGACATCAAGCACGAATCAGATTAGAGTTGCGTGTGTGATACATGGCCTACAGTTGATCCGTCTGAGTTGTTTGTGATGGAATAAGCCATGTGTGTTGCCGGAAAACACTTGCTGGTATATAACCTTGAATTTAACCAAAAAAGTGTTAATGCATGTTACAAAAATTGTATAACTGGAAACTATGTTCAAATATGAATCCAATGATATAATCTTTGGCGACATGCATTCGTATTTTATTAGTTAAATCCTACATATAAACCAGGATGGGGGTATAGTAGGTAATTAAATCGCAAATGTTTTTTTGTATTAACCGTATGTGTACGTGTCCTTTCGTCCTCCTCTCGCACGTCTTGTCACCCCGCTGCCACAAACGGCTTACAGCGCAAGCTTGCGTAGCGTGCGGGGGCGTTCTTTTGGCCAAACGGTGGCTCGAAGTGGCGCCAATGAATCGTCGGTGAGCGTGTTCCCGCGCAACCTCGCAGGTTCCCGCGCAAGCTTCCTGCCCGACTCGGTGAATTCCCCCAAAATCCCAATACTTTACCGGCCTGCTATATATAAACCCTCACGGTCGGCTAGTCCCGCGTTGCATTTTCCCCTCCCTCCTTGTAGCTTATCTCATCTGCTTCTCCCACAATCGCCAATGACACCGGTCGGTCGTCGCCGCTCAGCCACTCCGCCATCATCAGAGGACAGCTCTAGCTGGGAGGCTACACCGTGGCGGCGGCTCAGTCCCCGGCGTAGTGTAGTGCGCGTGGCGTCCTTGTTGGGTGTGCGGGGAACACCCACCACATGCTCCACCCCCGCTGCACATCGGCAGCTGTTGCCCGCCAATGCTGCAACACCACCGTCGAAAGCCAGGGCCATCGCCCGCTCCGCCACCGCGGCCCGAAGGCAGGAGGTGGCCGCCGTGGCCGCCACCCAACTGTCAGCCATCACCCACTCCGCCGCCACGGCCCGAAGGCGGGAGGTGACCGTCATGGCCACCACTCCATTGTCGGACGCCATGGCCGCCAGCCCACCCTCGACCGCCGGGATCATCACCCACTCCGCCACCGCTGCAAGGAGGAGGGAGGCGGATGTGGAGGCCCGCACTGTTGGGGAACATAGTAATTTCAAAAATTTCCCTACGCACACGCAAGATCATGGTGATGCATAGCAACGAGAGGGAAGAGTATTGTCCACGTACCCTCGTAGACCGTAAGCGGAAGTGTTATGAGAACGCGGTTGGTGTAGTCGAACGTCTTCACGATCCGACTGATCCAAGTACCTAACGCATGGCACCTCCGAGTTCGGCACACGTTCAGCTCGATGACGTCCCACTAACTCTGATCCAGCAGAGCTTCATCGGAGTGTTCCGTCAGCACGACGGCGTGTTGACGGTGATGATGCTGCTACCGACGCAGGGCTTCGCCTAAACACCGCTACGATATGATCGAGGTGGATTATGGTGGAGGGGGGCACCGCACACAGCTAAGGGATCAATGACTAACTTGTGTGTCTAGAGGTGCCCCCTGACCCCGTATATAAAGGAGCAAGGGGGGAGGCCGGCCGGCCCTCTATGGCGCGCCAGGAGGAGGAGGAGTCCTAGTAGGAGTAGGACTCCCCTCTTTCCTACTCCAAGGAGGGGGAAAGGAAGGGGGAGAGGGAGAAGGAAAGGAGGGCGCCGCCCCCCGTCTCCTAGTCCAATTCGGACCAGAGGGGGAGGGGTGCGCGGCCTGCCCTGGGACAGCCCTCGCTCTCTCCACTAAGGCCCATAAGGCCCATTATTTCTCCTGGGGGGTTCCGGTGACCCTCCGGCACTCCGGTTTTCTCCGTAATCACCCGGAACACTTCCGGTGTCCGAATATAGTCGTCTAATGTATCGATCTTTACGTCTCGGCCATTTCGAGACACCTCGTCATGTCCATCATCATATCCGGGACTCCGAACTACCTTCGGTACATCAAAACACAAAAACTCATAATACCAATCGTCACCGAACTTTAAGCGTGCGGACCCTACGGGTTCGAGAACTATGTAGACATGACCGAGACACGTCTCCGGTCAATAACCAATAGAGGAACCTGGAAATTCATATTGCCTCCTACATATTCTACAAAGATCTTTATTGGTCAAACCGCATAACAGCATACGTTGTTCCCTTTGTCATCGGTATGTTACTTGCCGGAGATTCGACCGTCGGTATCTCAATACCTAGTTCAATCTAGTTACTGGCACGTCTCTTTACTTGTTCTGTAATGCATCATCCCATAACTAACTCATTAGTAACAATGCTTGCAAGGCTTTATAGTGATGTGCATTACCGAGTGGGCCCAAAGATACCTCTCCGACAATCAGAGTGACAAATCCTAATCTTGATCTATGTCAACTCAACAAGTACCATCGTAGACACCTGTAGAGCACCTTTATAATCACCTAGTTACGTTGTGACGTTTGGTAGCACACAAAGTGTTCCTCTGGTAATCGGGAGTTACATAATCTCATTGTCATAGGAACATGTATAAGTCATGAAGAAAGCAATAGTAGTAAACTAAAACGATCAAGTGCTAAGCTGACGAAATGGGTCAAGTCAATCAGGTCATTCTCCTAATGATGTGATCCCGTTTATCAAATGACAACTCATGTCTATGGTTATGAAACATAACCATCTTTGATCAACGAGCTAGTCAAGTAGAGGCATACTAGTGACAATCTGTTTGTCTATGTATTCACACATGTATCATGTTTCCGGTTAATACAATTCTAGCTTGAATAATAAACATTTATCATGATATAAGGAAATAAATAATAACTTTATTATTGCCTCTAGGGCATATTTCCTTCAGTCTCCCGATTGCACTAGAGTCAATAATCTAGATTACATAGTAATGATTCTAACACCCATGGAGTCTTGGTGTTGATCATGTTTTGCTCGTGAGAGAGGCTTAGTCAATGGGTCTGCATTATTCAGATCCGTATGTATCTTGCAAATCTCTATGTCTCCCACCTGGACTTGATCGTGGATGGAATTGAAGCATCTCTTGATGTGCTTGGTTCTCTTGTGAAATCTGGATTGCTTTGCCAAGGCAATTGCACTAGTATTGTCACAAAAGATTTTCATTGGACCCGATGCACTAGGTATGACACCTAGATCCGATATGAACTCCTTCATCCAGACTCCTTCATTTGCTACTTCTGAAGCAGCAATGTACTCCACTTCACACGTAGATTCCGCCACGACGCTTTGTTTAGAACTGCTCCAACTGACAGCTCCACCGTTCAATATAAACATGTATCTGGTTTGCGATTTAGAATCGTCCAGATCAGTGTCAAAGCTTGCATCAACGTAACCATTTACGATGAGCTATTTGTCACCTCCATAAACGAGAAAACATATCCTTAGTCCTTTTCAGGTATATCAGGATGTTCTTGACCGCTGTCCAGTGACCCACTCCTGGATTACTTTGGTACCTCGTTGCTAAACTAATAGCAAGGCACACATCAGGTCTGGTACACAGCATTGCATACATGATAGAGCCTATGGCTGAAGCATAGGGAACATCTTTCATTTTCTCTCTATCTTCTGCAGTGGTCGGGCATTGAGTCTTACTCAACTTTACACCTTGTAACACAGGCAAGAATCCTTTCTTTGCCTGATCCATTTTGAACTTCTTCAAAACTTTGTCAAGGTATGTGCTTTGTGAAAGTCCAGTTAAGCGTCTTGATCTATCTCTATAGATCTTGATGCCCAATATGTAAGCATCTTCACCGAGGTCTTTCATCGAAAAACTCATATTCAAGTTTCCTTTTATGCTATCCAGAAATTCTATATCATTTCCAATTAACAATATGTCATCCACATATAATATTAGAAATGCTACAGAGCTCCCACTCACTTTCTTGTAAATACAGGCTTCTCCAAAAGTCTGTATAAAACCATATGCTTTGATCACACTATCAAAATGTTTATTCCAACTCCGAGAGGCTTGCACCAGTCCATAAATGGAGCGCTGGAGCTTGTACACTTTGTTAGCACCCTTTGGATCGATAAAACCTTCAGGTTGCATCATATACAACTCTTCTTCCAGAAATCCATTCAGGAATGCGGTCTTTACATCCATTTTCCAAATTTCATAATCATAAAATGCGGCAATAGCTAACATGATTCGGACGGACTTAAGCATCACTACAGGTGAGAAGGTCTCATAGTAGTCAACTCCTTGGACTTGTCGAAAACCTTTCACAACAAGTCGAGCTTTGTAGATAGTAACATTACCATCAGCGTCTGTCTTCTTCTTGAAGAACCATTTATTCTCGATGGCTTGCCGATCATCGTGCAAGTCAACCAAAGTCCACACTTTGTTCTCATACATGGATCCCATCGCAGATTTCATGGCCTCAAGCCATTTTGCGAAATCTGGGCTCATCATCGCTTCCTCGTAGTTCGTAGGTTCTTCATGGTCTAGTAACATGACTTCCAAAACAAGAGATCCGTACCACTCTAGTGCAGATCTTACTCTGGTTGACCTACGAGGTTCGGTAGTAACTTGATCTGAAGATTCATGATCATCATCATTAGCTTCCTCACTAATTGGTGTAGGTGTCACAGAAACCGGTTTCTATGATGAGCTACTTTCCAATAAGGGAGCAGCTACAGTTACCTCATCAAGTTCTACTTTCCTCCCACTCACTTCTTTCGAGAGAAACTCCTTCTCTAGAAATGATCCATTCTTAGCAACAAAAGTCTTGCCTTTGGATCTGTGATAGAAGGTGTACCCAACTATCTCTTTTGGGTATCCTATGAAGACACATTTCTCCAATTTGGGTTCGAGCTTATCAGGTTGAAGCTTTTTCACATAAGCATCGCAGCCCCAAACTTTAAGAAACGACAACTTTGGTTTCTTGCCAAACCACAGTTCATAAGGAGTCGTCTCAACGGATTTTGATGGTGCCCTATTTAACGTGAATGCAGCCGTCTCTAAAGCATAACCCCAAAATGATAGCGGTAAATCAGTAAGAGACATCATAGATCGCACCATATCTAGTAAAGTACGATTACGATGTTCGGACACACCATTACGCTGTGGTGTTCCGAGTGGCGTGAGTTGCGAAACTATTCTGCATTGTTTCAAATGAAGACCAAACTCGTAACTCAAATATTCTCCACCACGATCAGATCGTAGAAACTTTATTTTCTTGTTACGATGATTTTCCACTTCACTCTGAAATTCTTTGAACTTTTCAAATGTTTCAGACTTATGTTTCATCAAGTAGATATACCCATATCTGCTCAAATCATCTGTGAAGGTGAGAAAATAATGATACCCGCCGCGAGCTTCGATATTCATCGGACCACATATATCAGTATGTATGATTTCCAACAAATCTGTTGCTCGCTCCATAGTTTCGGAGAACGGCGTTTTAGTCAGCTTGCCCATGAGGCATGGTTCGCAAGTACCAAGTGATTCATAATCAAGTGATTCCAAAAGTCCATCAGAATGGAGTTCCTTCATGCGTTTTATACCAATATGACCTAAACAGCAGTGCCACAAATAAGTTGCACTATCATTATCAACTCTACATCTTTTAGCTTCAATACTATGAATATGTGTATCTCCTCTGTCGAGATTCAAAAAGAATAGACCACTCTTTAAGGGTGCATTACCATAAAAGATATTACTCATATAAATAGAACAACCATTATTCTCTTATTTAAATGAATAACCGTCTCACATCAAACAAGATCCATATATAATGTTCATGCTTAACACTGGCACCAAATAACAATCATTTAGGTCTAATACTAATCCCGAAGGTAGATGTAGAGGTAGCGTGCCGACTGTGATCACATCGACTTTGGAACCATTTCCTATGCGCATCGTCACCTCGTCCTTTGCCAATCTTCGCTTAATCCGTAGTCCCTGTTTCGAGTTGCAAATATTAGCAACATAACTAGTATCAAATACCCAGGGACTACTGCGAGAATTAGTAAGGTACACATCAATAACATGTATATCACATATACCTTTGTTCACCTTGCCATCCTTCTTATCCGCCAAATACTTGGGGCAGTTCCGCTTCCAGTGACCAGTCTGTTTGCAGTAGAAGCACTCAGTCTCAGGCTTAGGTCCAGACTTGGGTTTCTTCTCTTGAGCAGCAAATTGTTTGCCGTTCTTCTTGAAGTTCCCTTTCTTCCTCCCTTTACCCTTTTTCTTGAAACTGGTGGTCTTGTTAACCATCAACACTTGATGCTCCTTCTTGATTTCTACCTCCGTAGCCTTTAGCATTGCGAAGAGCTCAGGAATTGTTTTATTCATCCATTGCATGTTATAGTTCATCACGAAGCTCTTGTAGCTTGGTGGCAGTGATTGAAGAACTCTGTAGTGATTGAAGAACTCTGTCAATGACACTATCAACAGGAAGATTAACTCCCAGTTGAGTCAAGTGGTTATGGTACCCAGACATTCTGAGTATATGTTCACTGACAGAACTATTCTCCTCCATCTTGCAGCTATAGAACTTATTGGAGACTTCATATCTCTCAATCCGGGCATTTTCTTGAAATATTAACTTCAACTCCTGGAACATCTCATATGCTCCATGACATTCAAAACGTCGTTGAAGTCCCGGTTCTAAGCCGTAAAGCATGGCACACTGAACTATCGAGTAGTCATCAGCTTTGCTTTGCTAGACGTGCATATCATCTGGTGTTGCTCCTGCAACAGGTTTGGCACTTAGAGGTGCTTCCAGGACGTAATTCTTCTGTGCAACAATGAGGATAATCCTCAAGTTACGGACCCAGTCCGTGTAACTGCTACCATCATCTTTCAACTTTGCTTTCTCAAGGAACACATTAAAATTCAACGGAACAACAGCACGAGCCATCTATCTACAACAACATAGACATGCAAAATACTATCAGGTACTAAGTTCATGATAAATTAAGGTTCTGTTAATCAAATTATTAAAGAACTCCCACTTAGATAGACATCCCTCTAATCATCTAAGTGATCACGTGATCCATATCAACTAAACCATGTCCGATCATCACGTGAGATGGAGTAGTTTTCAATGGTGAACATCAATATGTTGATCATATCTTCTATACGATTCACGCTCGACCTTTCGGTCTCTAGTGTTCCGAGGCTACATCTGCATATGTTAGGCTCGTCAAGTTTAACCTGAGTATTCTGCATGTGCAAAACTGGCTTGCACCCATTGTATGTGAACGTAGAGCTTATCACACCCGATCATCACGTGGTGTCTCGTCACGACGAACTTTCGCAACGGTGCATACTCAGGGAAAACAGTTGTACCTTGAAATTTAGTGAGAGATCATCTTATAATGCTACCGTCGATCTAAGCAAAATAAGATGCATAAAAGATAAACATCACATGCAATCAATATAAGTGATATGATATGGCCATCATCATCTTGTGCTTGTGATCTCCATCTCGGAAGCACCGTCATGATCACCATTGTCACCGGCGCGACACCTTGATGTCCATCGTAGCATCATTTTCGTCTCGCAAACTATTGCTTCTACGACTATCGCTACTGCTTAGTGATAAAGTAAAGCAATTACAGGGCAAATTGCATTGCGTACAATAAAGCGACAACCATATGGCTCCTGCCAGTTGCCGATAACTCGGTTAAAAAACATGATCATCTCATACAAAAAAATATAGCATCATGTCTTGACCATATCACATCACAACATGCCCTGCAAAAACAAGTTAGAAGTCCTCTACTTTGTTGTTGCAAGTTTTACGTGGCTGCTATGGGCTGAGCAAGAACCGTTCTTACCTACGCATCAAAACCACAACGATAGTATGTCAAGTTAGTGTTGTTTTAACCTACTCAAGGACCGGGCGTAGCCACACTCGGTTCAACTAAAGTTGGAGAAACTGACACCCGCCAACCACCTGTGTGCAAAGCATGTCGGTAGAACCAGTCTCACGTAAGCGTACGCGTAATGTCGGTCTGGGCTGCTTCATCCAACAATACTGCCGAACCAAAGTATGACATGCTGGTAAGCAGTATGACTTGTATCTCCCACAACTCACTTGTGTTCTACTCGTGCATATAACATCTACGCATAAACCTGGCTCGGATTGCACTGTTGGGGAACGTAGTAATGTTAAAAAATTCCCTACGCACACGCAAGAACATGGTGATGCATAGCAATGAGAGGGAAGAGTATCGTCCATGTACCCTTGTAGACTGTAAGCGGAAGCATTATGAGAACGCGGTTGATGTAGTCGAACATCTTCACGATCCAACCGATCCAAGTACCGAATGCACGGCACCTCCGAGTTCAGCACACATTCAGCTCGATGGCATCCCACGAACTCCGATCCAGCAGAGCTTCACGGGAGAGTTCCGTCAGCACGACGGCGTGTTGACGGTGATGATGTTTCTACCGATGCAGGGCTTCGCCTAAGCACCACTACGATATGATCGAGGTGGATTATGGTGGAGGGGGGCACCGCACACGGCTAAGGGATCAATTATCAACTTGTGTGTCTAGAGGTGCCCCCAGCCCCCCTATATAAAGGAGCAAGGGGGGAGGCCGGTCGGCCCTCTATGGCACGCCAGGAGGAGGAGCCCTTCTCCTAGTTGGAGTAGGACTCCCCTCTTTCCTACTCCTACTAGGAGGGGGAACGGAAGGGGGAGAGGGAGAAGGAAAGGGTGGTGCCGCCCCCCCTCTCCTAGTCCAATTCGGATCAGAGAGGGAGGGGCGCACGGCCTGCCCTAGGCCAGCCCTCTCTCTCTCTCTCCACTAAGGCCAATAAGGCCCATTATTTCTCCCGGGGGGTTCTGGTAACCCTCCGGCAATCCGGTTTTCTCCGACATCACCCAGAACACTTCCGGTGTCCGAATATAGTCGTCCAATATATCGATCTTTACGTCTCGACCATTTCAAGACTCCTCGTCATTTCCGTGATCATATCCGGGACTCCAAACTACCTTCGGTACATCAAAACACAAAAACTCATAATACCGATCGTCACCGAACTTTAAGCGTGCGGACCCTACGGGTTCGAGAACTATGTAGACATGACCGAGACACGTCTCCAGTCAATAACCAATAGCAGAACCTAGATATTCATATTGGCTCCCACATATTCTACGAAGATCTTTATCGGTCAAACCGCATAACAACATACGTTGTTCCCTTTGTCATCGGTATGTTACTTGCCCGAGATTCGATCGTCGGTATCTCAATACCTGGTTCAATCTCGTTACTGGCAAGTCTCTTTACTCATCCTATAATGCATCATCTCGTAACTAACTCACTAGTAACAATGCTCGCAAGGCTTTATAGTGATGTGCATTACCAAGTGGGCCCAGAGATATCTCTCTGACAATCGGAGTGACAAATCCTAATCTTGATCTATGTCAACTCAACAAGTACCATCGGAGACACCTGTAGAGCACCTTTATAATCACCTAGTTACGTTGTGACGTTTGGTAGCAGACAAAGTGTTCCTCTGGTAATCGGGAGTTACATAATCTCATAGTCATAGGAACATGTATAAGTCATGAAGAAAGCGATAGTAGTAAACTAAAACTATCAAGTGCTAAGCTAATGAAATGGGTCAAGTCAAACACATCATTCTCCTAATGAAGTGATCCCGTTTATCAAATGACAACTCATGTCTATGGTTAGGAAACATAACCATCTTTGATCAATGAGCTAGTCAAGTAGAGGCATACTGGTGACAATCTATTTGTCTATGTATTCACACATGTATCATGTTTCCAGTTAATACAATTCTAGCATGAATAATAAACATTTATCATGATATAAGGAAATAAATAATAACTTTATTACTACCTCTAGGGAATATTTCCTTCACGCACGTGCATTAGCGACCTTGCGCGCTACATCGAGTTCCTACAGGAGGGGGTTGAGCGCCTCGTCAAGCACGCAAAGAGCCTTACCGCAGCCGTGGCCGCAGCACACGCCGATGCAGACGCGAGGAATCAGGAGATCTACGAGCAGTCCAGCCGCTTCAAGAGGGATCGTTTGGAGCAACAGTGGGTGTTCGAGCTGGCGAGGTCGCTGAACGTGCAGCAGCGGTAGGCACCGTATTGCATTTGTCTAGTTCGTCGGTAGGCTCCTCCTCCTCTACCTCTTACTGAGCAAGCTCGGAAGAAGAGAGGCTACCGGAAGTAGCACAAAGCCCCTCCGTAGTAGTAGTATTTAGGGGCTATTTTGTTTAGTTCATCTTACCATAGATGTGTGGTGGAATTGTACAACGTACTTAAAATTAGCTAGTATATATAGTTGAACTAGCTATTTCAGTACGTGGTTGGCAACAATTGGGGAAAAGTTTAGTCAGTTCAGCTATCGAGTTGAATTGTTTGTACAAATTAAGAACGACTGCTTAATCTATGAATGTAATCTATGCTTAATTACTGAATTTTAGTTGCAAAAATTAGATAGTGCTAGTGATTTTTAGCTGCATATTTTGACAAATCGCAGTGTTACAAGGATTGGCAAATGGCAATGTTACTACATCAACAAATTTCGATCTTTCCAGTTTGACAAATGGCAACATGCCCAATGTGACAGATGCAAATCTTACCAAATTGTTTGTATGTGGTTGCACACGGGTCATCCAAAACAACCGTTTGCGTTGGAGGGATGCACAAATCCTGCGCGACGAATTTTCCCTCGACTTAAGGGGGAAGACCATTGCTCTCACTTTGCTTACGGGTGTTCTATCTAAAACATTTGCTATCAAGAGCTGCAGAAATCCTCCTCGGCACATTTTCTCTTGGCTTCCTTGGGAAGCTGTCAGTTTGCATACGGGTGTTCTAACTAAAACGTTTGCGATCAAGAGCTATACAAATATTTCTAGGCACATTTTCCCTTGGCTTCCGGGGGAAGTTGTCAGTTTTGCATACGGGTGGTTCTAACTAAAACGTTTGCGATGAGTGTTTTATATTTAAAAACCGTATTAAACTACGGCTTGGGCGCCATTAATGGAGAGGATGCGAATAAGGCGGGCGGCCATGGAAGTCAAAGGGCTCGCTTCCCGATGAGCCTGCATGGCATACAGCTTGCATGCTTCCCGGTGAGCCTCCGCATTGGAGTACAGCTCGCACGCCTCCCATTTAGTCAAGCACTCAAGCACCTGTCCGCATAGCACCTCCTAGCCATTAAAAGAGTGAGGCGTGGCGTCACGTGAATGGTTAACAGAACGCACACAATTTAAATTATACAAAACGTTTGAGATGTTATAGTGGCAGCTATTTGTTTCAAAATGCCTTTGTTTGCTGTTATTCGAGTGCGCCTTCTCTCAAAATTGACATAAAATACCACAGCATGTCGGGTGCCATTCCATTATAGCATGCCAAGTTTCATGAATTTCAGACAAGTTTTGGATTTACTATAATTTAAAAACAAAGTATATCCATGTTTTGCCGGCAATCAACAGTGCCCTGGTGTTCGAAATTCATTCCCATTTCTTGCATGGGACCTCAGAATGCACCGAAGGACATAAATTTGATTTTTCAACCAATTTATAAGCACTGGAGCATGTGCATCTAGTTCAAATTTGAATTATGCTCCTGAAATGCCTGGAAAACCAAGTTAATGTATAAAAATGACCAAACAAACCCCGAAAAATCAAAAATTAAACAAAACAATACTGTTGTTCTATGTTGACATTAAATTTTTTTGAAAGCAATAAGAGGCAATAGATATCGTTTCGTTCCCTACCGAAACCAGCATTCTTGTTGTGAGAAGCTCTGCTTTGTGAGAAATTTATAGCCAACCTGCCCCAAATGGGACAAAATTTTTACCACGGCATGTTGATTCTGCTCCATGATAGCATGCCAAGTTTCATGAATTTCAGACGAGTTTTGGATTTACTAGAATTTTAAAACCAAGTGTCTCAATGTTTGCGGCCGAGTGACGGTGGCACGGTGTTTGAAATTCATTCCCATTTCTTGCATGGGACCTAAGCATGCACCGAAGGACACAATTTTTTTTCCAACCAATATATATGCACTGGAGCATGTGCATGTAGTTCAAATTCCAATTTTGCACCTGAAATGCCTAGAAAACCAGTTAATGTATAAAGATGTCCAAACTAACCCCAAAAAATTCCAAAATTAAACACAACACTCCTGATGTTCTATGTCAACACAAGAAATTTTTTGAAAGCAATAAGAGTCAACATATATCATTTCGTCCTCAAAGAGTTCCCTACCGAAACCATCACACTTGTTGTGAGAAGCTCTGGCTTGTAAGAAGCTTATACCCAAACCTGCCCCAAATGGGACAAATATTTTACCAGGACATGTTGATGCCGCTCCATTATAGCATGCCAAGTTTCATGAATTTCAGACAAGTTTTGGATTTACTATAATTTAAAAACAAAGTATATCCATGTTTTGCCGGCAATCAACAGTGCCCTGGTGTTCGAAATTCATTCCCATTTCTTGCATGGGACCTCAGAATGCACCGAAGGACATAAATTTGATTTTTCAACCAATTTATAAGCACTGGAGCATGTGCATCTAGTTCAAATTTGAATTATGCTCCTGAAATGCCTGGAAAACCAAGTTAATGTATAAAAATGACCAAACAAACCCCGAAAAATCAAAAATTAAACAAAACAATACTGTTGTTCTATGTTGACATTAAAATTTTTTGAAAGCAATAAGAGGCAATAGATATCGTTTCGTTCCCTACCGAAACCAGCATTATTGTTGTGAGAAGCTCTACTTTGTGAGAAATTTATAGCCAAACCTGCCCCAAATGGGACAAAAATTTTACCACGGCATGTTGATGCTGCTCCATGATAGCATGCCAAGTTTCATGAATTTCAGACGAGTTTTGGATTTACTAGAATTTTAAAACCAAGTGTCTCAATGTTTGCGGCCGAGTGACGGTGGCACGGTGTTTGAAATTCATTCCCATTTCTTGCATGCGACCTAAGCATGCACCGATGGACACAGTTTTTTTTCCAACCAATATATATGCACCGGAGCATGTGCATGTAGTTCAAATTCCAATTTTGCACCTGAAATGCCTAGAAAACCAGTTAATGTATAAAGATGTCCAAACTAACCCCGAAAATTCCAAAATTAAACACAACACTCCTGTTGTTCTATGTCAACACAAGAAATTTTTTGAAAGCAATAAGAGTCAACATATATCATTTCGTCCTCAAAGGTTCCCTACCGAAACCATCACACTTGTTGTGAGAAGCTCTGGTTTGGGAGAAGCTTATACCCGAACCTTCCCCAAATCGGACAAATTTTTTAACATGGCATGTTGATGCCGCTCCATAATAGCATGCCAAGTTTTATCAATTTCAGACGAGTGCTGGATTTACTAGAATGTAAAAACCAAGTATCTCAATGTTTGCGGCCGAGTGACTATGGCAGGGTGTTTGAAATTCTTTCCCATTTCTTGCATGGGACCTAAGCATGCATCGAAGGACACAAATTTGATTTTTCAACCAATTTATATGCACTGGAGCATGTGCATGTAGTTCAAATTTGAATTATGCACCTGAAATGCCTACAAAACCAAGTTAATATATAAAAATGACCAAATGAACCCCAAAAAATTCCAAAATTAAACACAACACTCCTGTTATTCTATGTTGACATTAGAATTTTTTTGAAAGTAATAAGAGGCAACGGATATCGTTTCGTCCCCAAAGGTGGCATGTTCCCTACCGAAACCATCATGCTTGTTGTGAGAAGCTCTGGCTTGTAAGAAGCTTATACCCAAACCTGCCCCAAATGGGACAAATATTTTACCAGGACATGTTGATGCCGCTCCATTATAGCATGCCAAGTTTCATGAATTTCAGACAAGTTTTGGATTTACTATAATTTAGAAACAAAGTATATCCATGTTTTGCCAGCAATCAACAGTGCCCTGGTGTTCGAAATTCATTCCCATTTCTTGCATGGGACCTCAGAATGCACCGAAGGACATAAATTTGATTTTTCAACCAATTTATAAGCACTGGAGCATGTGCATCTAGTTCAAATTTGAATTATGCTCCTGAAATGCCTGGAAAACCAAGTTAATGTATAAAAATGACCAAACAAACCCCGAAAAATCAAAAATTAAACAAAACAATACTGTTGTTCTATGTTGACATTAAAAAATTTTTGAAAGCAATAAGAGGCAATAGATATCGTTTCATTCCCTACCGAAACCAGCATTCTTGTTGTGAGAAGATCTGCTTTGTGAGAAATTTATAGCCAAACCTGCCCCAAATGGGACAAAATTTTTACCACGGCATGTTGATGCTGCTCCATGATAGCATGCCAAGTTTCATGAATTTCAGACGAGTTTTGGATTTACTAGAATTTTAAAACCAAGTGTCTCAATGTTTGCGGCCGAGTGACGGTGGCACGGTGTTTGAAATTCATTCCCATTTCTTGCATGGGACCTAAGCATGCACCGAAGGACACAATTTTTTTTCCAACCAATATATATGCACCGGAGCATGTGCATGTAGTTCAAATTCCAATTTTGCACCTGAAATGCCTAGAAAACCAGTTAATGTATAAAGATGTCCAAACTAACCCCGAAAATTCCAAAATTAAACACAACACTCCTGTTGTTCTATGTCAACACAAGAAATTTTTTGAAAGCAATAAGAGTCAACGTATATCATTTCGTCCTCAAAGGTTCCCTACCGAAATCATCACACTTGTTGTGAGAAGCTCTGGTTTGGGAAGCTTATACCCGAACCTTGCCCCAAATCGGACAAATTTTTTACCATGGCATGTTGATGCCGCTCCATAATAGCATGCCGTACGAGTGCTGGATTTACTAGAATGTAAAAACCAAGTATCTCAATGTTTGCGGCCGAGTGACTATGGCAGGGTGTTTGAAATTCTTTCCCATTTCTTGCATGGGACCTAAGCATGCACCGAAGGACACAAATTTGATTTTTTTTTCAACCAATTTATATGCACTGGAGCATGTGCATGTAGTTCAAATTTGAATTTATGCACCTGAAATGCCTAGGAAACCCAGTTAATGTATAAAATTGTCCAAATGAACCCCGAAAAATTCAAAAATTAAACAGAACACTCCTATTGTTCTATGTTGACATTAGAAATTTTTTGAAAGTAATAAGAGGCAACGGATATCGTTTCGTCCCCAAAGGTGCCACGTTCCCTACCGAAACCATCACGCTTGTTGTGAGAAGCTCTGGTTTGGGAGAAGCTTCTACCCAAACTTGCCCCAAATGGGACAAATTTTTTACCACGACATGTTGATGCCGCTCCATAATAGCATGCCAAGTTTCATGAATTTCAGATGAGTTTTGGATTTACTAGAATTTTAAAAACAATTATCTCAATGTTTGTGGCCGAGTGACGGTGGCAGGGGGTTTGAAATGCAATCCCCTTTCTTCCATGGGGCCTAAGCATGCACCGAAGGACACCAATTTGATTTTTTTTTCAACCAATTTATACGCACTGGAGCATGTGCATGTATTTCAAATTTGAATTATGCACATAAAATTCCTGGAAAGCCCAATTAATGTATAAAAATGTCCAATCAAACCCCGAAAAAATTCAAAATTAAACACAACTCTCCCGTTGTTTGATGTTGACATTAGAAATTTTTTGAAAGTAATAAGAGGCAACGGATATCGTTTCATCCCCAAAGGTGGCACGTTACCTACCGAAACCATCATGCTTGTTGTGAGAAGCTCTGGCTTGTAAGAAGCTTATACCCAAACCTGCCCCAAATGGGACAAATATTTTACCACGACATGTTGATGCTGCTCCATGATAGCATGCCAAGTTTCATGAATTTCAGACGAGTTTTGGATTTACTAGTCTTTAAGAACCAAGTGTCTTAATGTTTGTGGCCGAGTGACGGTTGCAGGGGGTTTGAAATTCATTCCCATTTCTTGCATGGGACCTAAGCATGCACCGAAGGAGACAAATTTGATTTTTCAACCAATTTAGATGCACTTGAGCATGTGCATGTAGTTCAAATTTGAATTATGCACCTGAAATGCCTGGAAACCAAGTTAATGTATAAAGATGTCCAAACGAACCCCGAAAAATTCCAAAATTAAACACAACACTCTTGTTGTTCTATGTTGGCACTAGAATTTTTTTTAAAGCAATAAGAGGCAACGAATATCGTTTTGTCCCCAAAGGTGCCACGTTCCCTACCGAAACCATCAAGCTTGTTGTGAGAAGCTCTGGTTTGGGAGAAGCTTATACCCAAACTTGCCCCAAATGGGACAGATTTTTACCACGACATGTTGATGCCGCTCCATGATAGCATGCGAAGTTTCATGAATTTCAGACGAGTTTTGATTTACTAGAATTTTAAAACCAAGTATCTCAATGTTTGCGGCCGAGTGACGGTGCCAGGGTGTTTGAAATTCATTCCCATATCTTGCATGGGACCTAAGCATGCACCGAAGGACACACATTTGATTTTTCAACCAATTAATATGCACTTGAGCATGTGCATGTAGTTCAAATTTGAATTATGCACAAAAAAAGCCTGGAAAACCGAGTTAATGTATAAAAAAATCGAAACGAACCACAAAAAATTCCAAAATTAAACACAGCACTCCCGTTGTTCGATGTTGACACTAATTTCTTTTGAAAGCAATAAGAGGCAACGGATGTCGTTTCGTCCCCAAAGGTGGCACGTTCCCTACCAAAACCATCACACTTGTTGTGAGAAGCTCTAGTTTGGGAGAATCTTATACCCAAACCTTCCCAAATGGGACAAATTTTTTACCATGACATGTTGATGCCTCTCCATGATAGCATGCCAAGTTTCATGAATTTCAGACGAGTTTTGGATTTAGTAGAATTTTAAAACCAAGTGTCTTGATGTTTGTGGCTGAGGGACGGTGGCAGGGTTTTCGAAATTCATTCCCATTTCTTCCATGGGACCTAAGCATGCACCGAAGGACACAAATTTGATTTTTTTTCAACCAATTTATATGCACTGGAGCATGTGCATGTAGTTCGAATTTGAATTTAGCACCTGAAATGCCTGGGAAACCCAGTTAATGTATAAAGATGTCCAAATAAACCCCGAAAAATTCCAAAATTAAACACAACACTCCTATTGTTCTATGTTGACACTAGAAAATTTTTGAAAGCAATAAGAGGCAATGGATATCGTTTCGTCCCCAAAGGTGCCACGTTCCCTACCGAAACCATCACGCTTGTTGTGAGAAGCTCTGGTTTGGGAGAAGCTTATACACAAACTTGCCCCAAATGGGACAAATTTTTTACCACGACATGTTGATGCCGCTCCATAATAGCATGCCTAGTTTCATGAATTTCAGACGAGTTTTGGATTTACTAGAATTTTAAAAACAATTATCTCAATGTTTGTGGCCGAGTGACGGTGGCAGGGTGTTTCAAATTCATTCCCATTTCTTGCACTGGACCTAAGCATGCACTGAAGGACACAAATTTGATTTTTCAACCAATTAATATGCACTGGAGCATGTGCATGTATTTCAAATTTGAATTATGCACATAAAATTCCTGGAAAGCCCAATTAATGTATAAAAATGTCCAATCGAACCCCAAAAAATTCAAAATTAAGCACAACTCTCCCGTTGTTTGATGTTTACATTAGAAATTTTTTGAAAGTAATAAGAGGCAACGGATATCGTTTCGTCCCCAAAGGTGGCATGTTACCTACCGAAACCATCATGCTTGTTGTGAGAAGCTCTGGCTTGTAAGAAGCTTATACCCAAACCTGCCCCAAATGATCAAATATTTTACCACGACATGTTGATGCTGCTCCATGATAGCATGCCAAGTTTCACGAATTTCAGACGAGTTTTGGATTTACTAGACTTTGAGAAGCAAGTGTCTTAATGTTTGTGGCCGAGTGACGGTGGCATGGTGTTTGAAATTCATTCCCATTTCTTGCATGGGACCTAAGCATGCACCGAAGGAGACAAATTTGATTTTTCAACCAATTTATATGCACTTGAGCATGTGCATGTAGTTCAAATTTGAATTATGCACCTGAAAAGCCTAGAAACCCAGTTAATGTATAAAGATGTCCAAATGAACCCCGAAAAATTCCAAAATTAAACACAACACTCTTGTTGTTCTATGTTGACACTAGAATTTTTTTTAAAGCAATAAGAGGCAACGAATATCGTTTTGTCCCCAAAGGTGCCTCGTTCCCTACCGAAACCATCAAGCTTGTTGTGAGAAGCTCTGGTTTGGGAGAAGCTTATACCCAAACTTGCCCCAAATGGGACAGATTTTTACCACGACATGTTGATGCTGCTCCATGATAGCATGCGAAGTTTCATGAATTTCAGACGAGTTTTGATTTACTAGAATTTTAAAACCAAGTATCTCAATGTTTGCGGCCGAGTGACGGTGCCAGGGTGTTTGAAATTCATTCCCATATCTTGCATGGGACCTAAGCATGAACCGAAGGACACACATTTGATTTTTCAACCAATTAATATGCACTTGAGCATGTGCATGTAGTTCAAATTTGAATTATGCACAAAAAAAGCCTGGAAAACCGAGTTAATGTATAAAAATATCGAAATGAACCACAAAAATTTCCAAAATTAAACACAACACTCGCGTTGTTCGATGTTGACACTAATTTTTTTGAAAGCAATAAGAGGCAACGGATGTCGTTTCGTCCCCAAAGGTGGCACGTTCCTACCAAAACCATCACACTTGTTGTGAGATGCTCTAGTTTGGGAGAATCTTATACCCAAACCTTCCCAAATGGGACAAATTTTTTACCACGACATGTTGATGCCTCTCCATGATAGCATGCCAAGTTTCATGAATTTCAGACGAGTTTTGGATTTAGTAGAATTTAAAAACCAGGTATATCAATGTTTGCGGCCGAGTGACGATGGCAGGGAGTTTGAAATTCATTCACATTTATTGCATGGGACATAAGCATGCACCGAAGGCCACAAGTTTTATTTTTCAACCAATTTATAAGCACTAGAGCATGTCCATGTTGTTCAAATTTAAATTATGCACCTGAAATGCCTGGAAAAGCAAGTTAATGTATAGAAATGACCAAAGAACCCCGAAAAATTCCAAAATGAAACACAACACTCCTGTTGTTCTATCTTGACATTAGAAATTTTTTGAGAGCAATAAGAGGTAATGGATATCGTTTCGTTCCGTACCGAAACCATCTTGCTTGTTGTGAGAAGCTCTGCTTTGTGAGATGTTTATACCCAAACCTGCCCGAAACGGGACAAATATTTTACCACGGCATGTTGATGCCGCTGCATGATATCATGCCAAGTTTCATGAATTTCAAGCGACTTTTGGATTTACTAGAATTTTAAAACCAATTGTCTCAATGTTTGCAGCCGAGTGATGGCGGCAGGGTGTTTGAAATTCATTCACATTTCTTGCACCGAAGGACACAAATTTGATATTTTTTCCACCAATTTATACGCACTAGAGCATGTGCATGTAGTTAAAATTTGAATTTTGCACCTGAAATGCCTGGAAAACCCAGTTAATGTATAAAGATGTCCAAACGAACCTCGAAAAATTACAAAATTAAACACAATACTCCTGTTGTTCTATGTTGACACTAGAAATTTTTTGAAAGTAATAAGAGGCAACGGATATTGTTTCGTCCCCAAAGGTGGCACATTCCCTACCGAAACCATCACGCTTGTTGTGAGAAGCTCTGGTTTGGGAGAAGCTTATACCCAAAGCTGCCCCAAATGGGACAAAAAATTTAACACGGCATGTTCATGCCGCTCCATGATAGCATGCCAAGTTTCATGAATTTCAGAAGAGTTTTGGATTTACTGTAATTTTAAAACTAATTATCTCAATGTTTGCGGCCGAGTGACAGTGGCAGGGTGTTTGAAATTCATTCCCATTTCTTGCATGGGACCTAAGCATGCACCGACGGACACAAATTTGATTTTTTTCAACCAATTTATATGCACTTGAGCATGTGCATGTAGTTCAAATTTGAATTTTGCACCTGAAATGCCTGGAAAACCCAGTTAATGTATAAAGGTGTCCAAACGAACCAAGAGAAATGCCTGGAAAACCCAGCATATGCACTTGAGCTTATAGCCAAAGCTGCCCCAAATGGGACAAAAAATTTAACACGGCATTTTCATGCCGCTCCATGATAGCATGCCAAGTTTCATGAATTTCAGGCGAGTGTTGGATTTACTAGAAAGTAAAAACCAAGTATCTCAATGTTTGCGGCCAAGTGACTATGGCAGAGTGTTTGAAATTCTTTCCCATTTCTTGCATGGGACCTAAGCATGCATCGAAGGACACAAATTTGATTTTTCCACCAATTTATATGCACTGGAGCATGTGCATGGAGTTCAAATTGGAATTATGCACCTGAAATGCCTAGAAAACCAAGTTAATGTATAAAAATCACCAAACGAACCCAGAAAAATTCCAAAATTAAACACAACACTCCTGTTGTTCTATGTTGACATTAGAAAAAAATTAAAGTAATAACAGGAAACAGATATCGTTTCGTCCCCAAAGGTGGCACGTTACCTACCGAAACCACCGTGCTTGTTGTGAGAAGCTTTGGCTTGTAAGAAGCTTATACCCAAACCTGCCCCAAATGGGACAAATATTTTACAATGACATGTTGATGCCGCTCTATGATAGCATGCCGAGTTTCATGAATTTCAGACTAGATTTGGATTTACTAGAATTTTAAAACCATGTGTCTCAATGTTTGTGGCCGAGTGACGGTGGCAGGGTGTTTGAAATTCATTCCTATTTCTTGCATGGGACCTAAGCATGCACCGAAGGACACAAATTTGTTTTTTCAACCAATTTATATGCAATGGAGCATGTGCATGTAGTTCAAATTTGAATTATGCACCTGAAATGCCTGGAAACCCATTTAATTTATAAAGATGTCCGAATGAACCCCGAAAAAACCCAAAATTAAACACAACACTCCTGTTGTTCTATGTTGACACAAGAAATTTTTGAAAGCAAAAGAGGCAACGGATATCGTTTTGTCCCCAAAGGTGCCACGTTCCCTACCGAAACCATCACGCTTGTTGTGAGAAGGTCTGGTTTGGGAGAAGCTTATACCCAAACTTGCCCCAAATCGGACAAATTTTTTACCACGACATGTTGATGCCGCTCCATGATAGCATGACAAGTTTCATGAATTTCAGACGAGTTTTTGATTTACTAGAATTTTAAAACCAAGTATCTCAACGTTTGCGGCCGAGTGACAGTGGCAGGGTGTCTGGAATTCATTCCCATTTCTTGCATGGGCCCTAAGCATGCACTGAAGGACACGAATTTGATTTTTCAACCAATTAATATGAATTGGAGCATGTGCATGTAGTTCAACACATAAAATGCCTGGAAAACCCAGTTAATGTATAAAAATGTCCAAACGAACCCCAAAAAATTCAAAAATTAATCACAACACTCCCGTTGTTCGATGTTGACACTAATTTTTTAAAGCAATAATAGGAAACGGATATTGTTTCGTCCCCAAAGGTGGCACGTTCCCTACCGAAACCATCATGCTTGTTGTGAGAAGCTCTAGTTTGGGAGAAGCTTATACCCAAACCTGCCCCAAATGGGACAAATTTTTAACCACGACATGTTGATGCCGCTCTATGATAGCATGCCAATTTTCTTGAATTTCAGACGAGTTCTGGATTTACTAGAATTTTAAAACCAGGTATCTCAATGTTTGAGGCCGAGTGACAGTGGCAGGGTGTCTGGAATTCATTCCCATTTCTTGCATGGGCCCTAAGCATGCACTGAAGGACACGAATTTGATTTTTCAACCAATTAATATGCATTGGAGCATGTGCATGTAGTTCAACACATAAAATGCCTGGAAAACCCAGTTAATGTATAAAAATGTCCAAACGAACCCCAAAAAATTCAAAAATTAATCACAACACTCCCGTTGTTCGATGTTGACACTAATTTTTTAAAGCAATAATAGGAAACAGATATTGTTTCGTCCCCAAAGGTGGCACGTTCCCTACCGAAACCATCATGCTTGTTGTGAGAAGCTCTAGTTTGGGAGAAGCTTATACCCAAACCTGCCCCAAATGGGACAAATTTTTAACCACGACATGTTGACGATCCATGATAGCATGCCAAGTTTCATGAATTTTAGGCAAGTTTTTGGTTTACTAGAATTTTAAAACCAAGTGTTTCAATGTTTGAGGCCGAGTGACGGTGGCAGGGTGTTTGAATTCATTCCCATTTCTTGCATGGGACCTAAGCATGCACCATAGACACAAATCTGATATTTTTAAACCAATTTATATGCACTGGAGCATGTGCATGTAGTTCAAATTTGAATTTTGCACCTGAAATGCCTGGAAAACCCAGTTAATGTATAAAGATGTCCAAATGAACCCCGAAAAATTCCAAAATTAAACACGACACTCTTGTTGTTCTATGTTGACACTAGGAATGTTTTGAAAGTAATAAGAGGCAACGGATATCGTTTCGTCCCCAAAGGTGGCACGTTCCCTAGCGAAACCATCACGCTTGTTGTGAGAAGCTCTGGTTTGGGAGAAGCTTATACCCAAAGCTGCCCCAAATGGGACAAAAATTTTAACACAACATGTTGATGCCGTTCCATGATAGCATGCCAAGTTTCATGAATTTCAGGCGAGTGTTGGATTTACTACAAAGTAAAAGCCAAGTATCTTAATGTTTGCGGCCAAGTGACTATGGCAGGGTGTTTGAAATTCTTTCCCATTTCTTGCATGGGACCTAAGCATGCATCGAAGGACACAAATTTGATTTTTCAACCAATTTATATGCACTGGAGCATGTGCATGTAGTTCAAATTTGAATTATGCACCTGAAAAGCCTGGAAAACCAAGTTAATGTATAAAAATGACCAAAAGAACCCCGAAAAATTCCAAAATGAAACACAACACTCCTGTTGTTCTATGTTGACATTAGAAATTTTTTTAAGTAATAAGAGGCAACAGATATCGTTTCGTCCCCAAAGGTGGCACGTTACCTATTGAAACCATCATGCTTGTTGTGATAAGCTTTGTCTTGTAAGAAGCTTATAACCAAACCTGCCCCAAAAGGGGCAAATATTTTACCACGACATGTTGATGCCACTCCATGATAGCATGCCAAGTTTCATGAATTTCAGATGAGTTTTGGATTTACTAGAATTTTAAAACCAAGTGTCTCAATGTTTGTGGCCGAGTGACCGTGGCAGGGTGTTTGAAATTCATTCCCAGTTCTTGCATGGGACCTAGGCATGCACCGAAGGACACAAATTTGATTTTTCAACCAATTTATATGCAATGGAGCATGTGCATGTAGTTCAAATTTGAATTATGCACCTGAAATGCCTGTAAACCCAGTTAATGTATAAAGATGTCCAAATGAACCCCGAAAAATTCCAAAATTAAACACAACACTCCTGTTGTTCTATGTTGACACTAGAATTTTTTTGAAAGCAATAAGAGGCAACGGATATCGTTTTGTCCCCAAAGGTGCCATGTTCCCTATCGAAACCATCACGCTTGTTGTGAGAAGCTCTAGTTTTGGAGAAGCTTCTAACCAAACTTGCCCCAAATGGGACTATTTTTTTACCATGGCATGGATGCCACTCCATGATAGCATGCCAAGTTTCATGAATTTCAGACGCATTTTGGATTTACTAGAGTTTTAAAACCAAGTATTTCAATGTTTGCGGCCGAGTGACGGTTGCAGGGTGTCTATAATTCGTTCACATTTCTTGCATGGGACCTAAGCATGCACTGAAGGACACAATTTTTTTTCAACCAATTAATATGCACTTGAGCATGTGCATGTAGTTCAAATTTGAATTATGCACATAAAATGCCCGGAAAACCCAGTTAATGTATAAAAATGTCCAAACGAACCCCAAAAAATTCCAATATTAAACACAACACTCCCGTTATTCGATGTTGACACTACATTTTTTTTGAAAGCAATAAGAGGCAACAGATATCCTTTCGTCCCCAAAGGTGGCACGTTCCCTACCGAAACCATGACGCTTGTTGTGAGAAGCTCTAGTTTGGGAGAAGCTTATACCCAAACCTGCCCCAAATGGGATAATTTTTTTACCACAGTATGTTGATGCCGCTCCATGATAGCATGCCAGGTTTCATGAATTTCAGACGAGTTTTGGATTTACTAGAATTTAAAAACCAGGTATATCAATGTTTGCGGCCGAGTGACGATGATAGGGTGTTTGAAATTCATTCCCATTTCTTGCATGGGACCTAGGCGTGCACCGAAGAACACAAATTTGTTTTTTCAACCAATTTATAAGCACTTGGAGCATTGCCAAACTCATGGCAAGGTACACAATAGGTCTGGTATACAGTATGACATACTTTATAGAAACTGTGGCTGAGGCTTAAGGAATGACTTTCATTCTCTCTCCATCTTCTTCCATGTTCGGATTTTGAGTCTTACTCAACTTCATACCTTACAACTCAGGCAAGAACTCCTTCTTTGACTGATCCATTTTGAGCTCCTTCAAAATCTTATCAAGGTATGTACTCATCGAAAGTCTTATAAAGCGTCTTGATGTATCTCTATAGACCTTGATGCCCAATACGTAAGTAGCTTCATTGAGGTCCTTGAGTCTTCAATCCGCCTCCTGATAAATTTTGCCTCTGCCTTGGTGGTATGCTTGAACATGTTGCTCTCCATCCAGGAGGCCCTTTCTTCCAGATTGGAAACCCACTCGATCGATCTCTACATCTAGTTCGGTAGTTGCCAATCAGCCTCGACTCCATAAGCATTGTAGGCATCCACTTCAGACTTTGGTCCCGAGAAGAGTTGATGTGCAGCGGGACGACCCTTGCTCGCAAATGGAATGGCCCGAGGCTGCCGAACAGCTGTTCGCACAGCCAGTCGTGGCCATATATCGACAAATTGCTAGCAAGGCCCAGGTACAGACGCATCCTGTCAACGGCATCCCCGTACTCCTAGGCGAATCTATCCCTCTTCTGCAGTGGTGTGATTCGGCGCCGGAGGAAGTAAAGCCCCACCTATTCAATGTTTAGCCCGATAGCTTTGAGGCGGGCGATCCTGTTTAGCACCGGGCAAAGCCTGTCATCGGTAAGCCCTGGCTTGCCCCATTTGCTGCCGCGTATGCCGCATTCCGTCCACGCCGCACAGAACTCCGGGGCGTCCTCATCCTGAATCCAACACCAGTCTGCCCTACATTCTTCCCATCTACTGCGTTGCAGGCTAGGGAGGTAATCCAGTCCTCCTTGCCACGGGGAATCCAACTTATGTTCCCCGAGTAGTGAGATCTGTCTTCACCCCGTGGGACGAAAAAGTGCCTGAACAAGTCGACGTTGGGGGCGACTCCAATGAAATTCTCGCACAAATGGGCGAAGATTGCCATGCACGCCATTGCATTTGGCGTGAAATCCAAAAGATGGAATCCATACACCACTATCATGGCTTCGAAGAAATCAGAGAAGGGGAGGTGAGGCCGCAGAGAAAATACGCATAGAAGAAACGGTACGAGTTCGGTGGAACCTCGTTCCCCTCTGGCAAGACCAGAGGCACTCCGTGCCCCTTCAGAACCTTCCTCCCCCACATATACGCGTACTTCGTGATGAGGGTGTTGCTATCCAAGCTCGACGGGAAGAAAACCACGTCCTCTCGCCGCTTCTTGTCCAGCTCCGCCGCTCTCTTCTTCTTTCCTTCCGTTGCTGCATCCTTCGTGGTGGCCGCCCGCTTCCCCCTCGCGGCAATGGCCTTCCTTCCCATCCTTCGGGATCGCAGGGAGAGTGGAAGACCTAGCGGGCGTTGGAGGCGAATATGGGTGCAGGAGCGGTTGCTTGGCTTGAGTAAGAATATAATGGAAGGAGGAACATATGCGAATGAGCAGCACCCCTTTGCATTGCCTTTTTATTGGGAACGACCATGGGGGCTGGCTCTTCGCTGTCTTTTCTCAGGAAGTTACCATTTTACGGGCACACTACCCATTAACTGCTACCGTTCCATGACCCCACGACCTGCGGTAATTATGCGGAGTGGATGTTGGATTGACTGGTCATCATAACAATCGTTGCATGTGCATCACTTCTTCGACGCGTGTCCATGCACTATTTGGGATCTAACCCAATGTGCCCGGCGACATGTGTGGCTCAGGCCCGGGGGCTTCTATCAGGGTACACAAATGGGCCTCCGCCCTGGCAGCCAAAGCTCGGCAAGGAGACAACTACACCAACATCCAAAGCGAGACCAAGCGAGAGAACCAGCTCTTTGAGAGATCAAAGAGCGGATCAAGAAGACCAAGACAAACCAAGACAACAAGATGTCACCTTGGGAAAGCCACCCTTGTCGGGCAGGAGAGCCTGGCCGATTCGAGGCCGACCTAAGGACAAGTCCAAGCTTTCCCCGGCAGGCTTGCCGGGTCCACCAAGGGCAAATCTCCCTGCCAAGGCGCCACCGCTCCACCGCACCATGACGCAAATCAGTTATCAGTGCGATGTCGAGCCCCCAAGTGATTAAGTGGCTTCCACCAAGCACGTGGCAGCCATTTGGAAGACAGATTACCTTCATATGACACCCGTCTAGAGGCGTGTCAACCAGATAAGCAGAAGATAATTAAGCAGCACGGCAGGCTTGTCGGGTTGCATCCTCATCATGACACCTGGTAGTACATTTAATGCACTTTGTCCTAACTGCCAAAGGTATGATAGCACTGTTAGCTATCAAATCACTAGATAAAGACTATTTTGCCACTATGGTTACCCCTTGAGCTATAAATAGAGGCCCAAGGCAACCTAGAGAAGGATTCGGATCTTTGCATACTTGTATGTGCGTAGCTACTCTCCCATAGGCCACCTTGCAGGGCTCGAGCGCTGCACATCCATTGGTTTCTTCCATCAAATCCACCAAAGTAGGAGTAGGGTTTTATGCCTCACGGCGTCCTGAACCTGGGTAAAAATCACCAGCTTCATCGTCGTCGTGTTGTTTCATGGCCTCCGCTCTTTGTGCAACATGATCTTCTCCCTTGCCGAACCACAAGGAGCCGATGGCCCCATAGGTGATCGTGTCGACCCATTACACCCACCATAAGCGCATCATGAACATATTGCGATACCTACAGAGGGGATCCCTCATGCTTGCATGAGACGGAGAGTACCATAGGACAGCACCAATAATAAAACATACAACTCAAACATATCATGATCATCAATCAACCCATAGGACAAAACGGATCTACTCAAACATCATAGGATAGCCATACATCATTGGGAAATAATATATAGTATTGAGCAACATGTTTAAGTAGAGATTACAGCAGGGAGAAGAGGTGTTACACCATTGCATACATGGGGAGAGAGTTGGTGATGACGGCAGGGAAGTTGTTGGTGTAGATCACCGTCATGATGATGGCCCCGGCGGCGTTCCAACGCCACTGGGAGAGAGGAGGAGAGAGCCTCCTCCTTCTTCTTCTTATTCTTCTTCTTCCTTGGCCTCCCCCTAGATGGGAGGAGGGTTTCCCCTCTGGTCCATGGCCTCCATGGTGGCGGAGGGGCGGGAGCCCCTCCGAGATTGGGTCTCTCTCTCTCCCTGTTTCCTTCGGTTTCTATGCTCCTGTTTTCTGGCCTTTCACTGTTCCTTAAATTCCCGGAAATCCGTAACTACGATTGGGCTGAAATTTTAGCACGATTTTTTTCTCTGGATATTAGCTTTGTTGCGGCTGAAGAAGGGCACCAACTTCCTTATAGGGTGGCCACAAGCCTCCCAGGAGTGCCCTAGGTAGGGGGGCACGTCCCTACGTCTTGTCGGCCCCTCGGGCATCATCTCGCTTTGATTATTTTCCCCAAAAATCACAAATATTCCAAAATAAATCTCCGTAAGTTTTTATAGCATTTGGACTCTGTTTGGTATGGATAGGACTCCATTTGGTATGGATATTCTGTGGAACAAAAAACATGCAACAAACAGGAACTGACACTGGGCACTGGATCAATATGTTAGTCCTAAAAATAATATAAAAAGTTGTCAAAAGTATATGAAAGTTGTAGAATATTGGCATGAAATAATCAAAATAGATAGGATGGAGATGTATCAACACCCCAAGCTTAATTCCTTCTCATCCTCAAGTAGGTAAATGATAAAAAAAATTGATGTGGAATGCTACCTAGCATAATGTTGATCACATAATCTAATCATGGCATGCATATTAAGACACGAGTGATTCAAAGCAATAGTCTATAATTTTACATAAAGACAATAATACTTCAAGCATACTAATAAAGCAATCATGTCTTCTCAAAATATCATGGCTAAAGAAAGTTATCCCTACAAAATCGTATAGTCTGGCTATGCTCCATCTTCATCAGAGAAAGTATTTCATCATGCACAACCCCGATGAGAATCCAAGAAATTGTTTCATACTTTTAATGTTCTCAAGCCTTTTCAACTATCACACAATACATGAGCGTGAGCCATGGATATAAGTCTATAGGCGGAAAAGAATATGGTGGTTGTGAGGAGAAGACAAAAAGGAGAAAGTCTCATATCAAATAGGCAAATTAATGGGCTATGGAGATGCCCATCAATTGATATCGATGCAAGTGAGTAGGGATTGCCATGCAATGGATGCACTAGAGCTATAAGTGTATGAAAGCTCAAAAGAAACTAAGTGGGTGTGCATCCAACTTGCTTGCCCACGAAGACCTAGGGAAAATTTAGGAAGCCCATCATTGGAATATGCAAGCCAAGTTCTTATAATGAAAAATTCCCACTAGTATATGAAAGTGATAAAATAAGAGACTCTCTATCATAAAGAACATGGTGCTATCTCAAAGCACAAGTGTAGAAAAAGGATAGTAACATTGTCCCTTCTCTCTTTTTTTGTCTCTTTGGCCTCTCTTTATATTTGGCCTCTCTTTTTTTATTTGGGCTTATTTGGCCTCTATATTTTTAAAATCTGGAGACTCATCCCAACTTGTGAGGGAATCATAGCTTCCATCATCCTTTCCTCACATGGGAAATTCTCTAATAATGATGATCATCACACTTTTATTTACTTACAACTCAAGAATTACAACTCAATACTAGAACAAAGATATGACTTTGTATGAATGACTCTGGTGGTGTACCAGGATGTGCAATGATCTAGCGTAGCTACGACATCAAAAAACGGACAAGCCATGAAAACATCATGCTAGCTATCTTAGGATCATGCAAAGCAATATGACAATGATGATGCGTGCCATAATAAACGGAACGATGGAAGTTGCATGGCAATATATCTCAGAATGGATATGGAAATGCCATAATAGGTAGGTTTGGTGGCTGTTTTGAGGAAGGGAATATGGTGGATTTAATGCACCGGTGAAAGTTGCATGGTACTAGAGATGCTAGCAATGGTGGAAGGGTGAGAGTGTGTATAATCCATGGACTCAACATTAGTCATAAAGAACTCACATACTTATTGCAAAAATTTATTAGCCATCGAAGCAAGGTACTTATATGGATGCCCCTAGGGGGATAGATTTGTATGAACAGACAATCGCTCATCCCCGACCTCCACTCATAAGGAAGACAATCAAAAAAAAATCATGCTCCTACTTCATCACATAACAGTTCACCATACGTGCATGCTTCGGGAATCACAAAACCTTAACACAAGTATTTCTACCAATCCACAATTACTCACTAGCATGACTCTAATATCACCATATTTATATCACAAAACTATTGCAAGGAATCAAACATATCATATTCAGTGATCTATAAGTTTTATGTAGGATTTTATGACTAACCATGTGAATGACCAATTCTTGTTAACTCTCTAAATAGATATAAGTGAAGCATGAGAGTTTAATTATTTCTACAAAAGATATGCCCACGCTCTAACAAATATAAGTGAAGCAAAAGAGCATTCTACAAATGGTGGTTTTCTATATGTTGAGAAACAGGCAATCCAAACTTCAAATTAAAGAAGTGAAGCACATGAAGCATTCTGTAAAGCCATACTCAAAAGATATAAGTGCAGTGCATGAAGCATTCTACAAAGCCATACTCAAAAGATATAAGTGAAGTGCATGAAGCATTCTATAAATCAACCAAGGACTATCTCGTACTAGCATGGTGGATAAAAGAAAAAGGAAAAATAAACATAAAAGACGCTCCAAGAATTGCACATATCATGTGACGAATAAAAATATAGCTCCAAGTAAAATTACCGATGGTCGTTAGAAGAAAGAGGGGATGCCTTCTAGCGCATCCCCAAGCTTATTTTCTTGGGAGTCCTTGAATATTACCTACAGGGTGCTTCGGGCATCCCCAAGCTTAGGCTCTTGCCACTCCTTATTCCTTCATCCATCTTGATCTCACCCAAAACATGAAAACTTCAATCACAGAAAACTTAACAAAACCCTCGTGAGATCCGTTAGTATAATAAAACAAATCACTACTTTAAGTATTATTGCAAACCCATTCTTCTTTCATTTTTGCATTATACCTACTGTATTCCAACTTCACCATGGTTCATACCCCCCGATACTACCCATAGATTCATAAAAACAAGAGAACAATGCATAGAAAACAGAACCTCTGAAAAATAGAATAGTCTATAGTAATCTGAACATTAACCATACTTATGTAACTCCAAACAATTTGAAAATTAGGAAAAAACATTTTTTTTCATAGAAGTACCATGTAAAATTTTCATAATTTTTGCACGTTCCAGTAAAAAAATGTAAATTCACGCACTACAACAAAAGTTTGTCTTTTTGCACTGCACAAACCAAACAAGCAATCTACTCATCCTAAAGGCAAATCTTGGCACATTATTTTATAGTACAATGGATTTGTACAAGGGGATAATTATTTTTGTTGAAAAGTTTTTGTAATCAAGGTTCACAAAGTTTCCATGGGCATGAACAAAGTTGAAGCCTAGCTCTCACTTTAACAATGCTCTTCTTTCTCACTTTCGCTTTTCCTTTTTCAAAAAGTTTTAGATTCCCCTCTATTTTTTAACTTTATAAAAACACACAATAGAATAAAATGACTCTCTAAAAGTTTCGGGTTGTCTCCCTGGCTATACTTGACATTTTTATTGAAATGAAAGATGAAAAACATTATTCAACATTGCATACTAAATGCCTCTGCATATATAATACTCCTATCCTCAAATAGAATCATTAAACGAGCAAACAATAGGCAAACAATGCAAACATAACAACAATCTACCAAAACAGGATAATCTGTAAAGGAAGCAAGAATATCAACTCCAAAAATTCTGAAAATTTACCACACTGTAGAAAATTTATCATAGCTTATTGTGCAAAAAAATTCAACATTTTATCACATTCTAGCTTTTTCAAGAATTCACGCACTAGCGTGCAACTTTCTGTTTTCAAAGAGCCACATATAGACTTGTAAAATAAGCATGGTAAAGTTTATATTTGACATTTTTATTGAAATCAAAGATGCAAAACATTATTCTAAATAAGAGCAAGGAAATCCCAACAAAATATAATGACGCTCTGATAACCCACAAGTATAGGGGAACAATTGTAGCCTTTCTCAATAAGTAAGAGTGTTGAACCCAATGAGGAGCAAAAGGTAGAACAAACATTCCCTCAAGTTCTATCGACCACCGATACAACTCTATGCACACTTAACGGTCGCTTTACCTAGAACAAATATGAAACTAGAAGTACTTTGCAGGTGTAATGGGATAGGTTTACAAGATAATAAAGAACACGTAAATAAAAGCTAGGGGCTGTTTAGATAAAGAAACAATTAAGTTAGTTTTAGTAGGGAGCTTTTTGTCCCAAGAAAGTTACTTGTCCCTAGGCAATCAAGAACTAGATCGATAATCATATTGCAATTTTATATGAGGGAGAGGCATAAGCTAACATACTTTTTCTACTTGGATCATATGCACTTATGATTAGAACTCTAGCAAGCATCCGTAACTACTAAAGATCATTAAGGTAAAACCCAACCATAGCATTAAAGTATCAAGTCCTCTTTACTCCCATACGCAAACAACCTACTTACCCGGGTTTGTGCTTTTGTCACTCATGGCATCCACCATAAGCGAATCATGAACATATTGCAAACCCTACAACGGGGACCCCTCACACTTGCGTGACACGGAGAACACCATAGGATAGCACCAATAATAAAACATACAACGCACACCAATCTTGATCATCAATAAACCCATAGGACAAAACAGATCTACTCAAACATCATCGGATAGCCATACATCATTGGGAAATAATATATAGTGTTGAGCACCATGTTCAAGTAGACATTACAGCAGTGAGAAGAGGTGTTACACCGCTGCGCAGAGGGGGCGAGAGTTGATGATGACGGCGGCGAAATTGTTGGTGTAGATTGACATCACGATGATGGCCCCGATGGTGTTTTGGCGCCATCAGGAGAGAGGGGGAGGGAGCCCCCTCCTTCTTCTTCTTCATTGGCCTCCCCCTAGATGGGAGGAGGGTTTCCCCTTTGGTCCATGGCCTCCATGGCGGCAGAGGGGCGGTGATACATCTCCAACGTATCAATAATTATTGATTGTTCCATGCTATTATATTATCATTCTTGGATGTTTTATAATCATTTCATAGTCATTTTATATCTTTTTTGGTACCAACCTATTGGCATAGTGCCCAGTGCCAGTTGCTGTTTTCTGCATGTTTTTTTACATCACAGGAAATCAATATCAAACGGAGTCCAAACGCAGCGAAACTTTTTGTGGATTTTTTATGCACTAGAAGACATCCAGTGGGTTGAAGAAGCACCTGGGGGTGCTCCGAGGGGAGCACAACCCACCAGGGTGCACCTGGAGGCCCAGGCGCAGCCTAGTGGGTTGTGCTCACCTCGGCTGCCCCTGGACCGCTTCTTTACTCTATAAATACCCCAATATTCTAGGAACCCTAGGGGAGTCGGCGAAAATCAATTCCACCAGCCGCAAGTTCCAGAACCACCAGATCCAATCTAGACACCATCACGGAGGGGTTCATCATGTCCATTGGTGCCTCTCCGATGATGCGTGAGTAGTCTTTTGTAGACCTACGGGTCCGTAGTTAGTAGCTAGATGGCTTCCTCTCTCTCGTTTGATTTTCAATACGATGGTCTCTTGGAGATCCATATGATGTAACTCTTTTTGCGGTGTGTTTGTTGGGATCGAATGAACTTTGAGTTTATTATCAGATCTATCTTTTTATCCATGAAATTTATTTGAGTCTTCTTTGATCTCTTATATGCATGATTGCTTATATCCTCATATTTCTTCTCTGATATTTGGGTTTTTTGGCCCACTTGATCTATTTATCTTGCAATGGTAAGAGGTGCTTTGTAATGGGTTTGATCTTATGGTGCTTGATCCCAATGACAGAACGGGAACCGACACGTATGTATCGTTGCTATTAAGGATAACAAGATGGGGTCTATTTCTACATAAATAGATCTTGTCTACATCATGTCATCGTTCTTATTACATTACTCCATTTTTCCATGAACTAAAAAACACTAGATACATGCTGGATAGCGGTCGATGTGTGGAGTAATAGTAGTAGATGCAGGCAGGAGTCGGTCTACTAATCTTGGATGTGATGCCTATATAATGATCATTGCCTGGATATCGTCATGATTATTTGAAGTTCTATCAATTGCTCAACAGTAATTTGTTTACCCACCGGTTGCTATTTTTCTCGAGAGAAGCCACTAGTGAAATCTACGGCCTCCGGGTCTCTTCTTTAATATGTTTGCCTTGGCAATCTATTTTCCTTTGCTTCTATTTTCAGATCTATTAAACCAAAAATACAAAATACCTTGTTGCAATTTATTTTATCTTGCTTTCCCGCGAGATCCATCTATCAAATTATTATAACTTTCTCACGTCCGTTTGCCAATTTTTGGCACCGTTACCCGAAAGGGATTGACAACCCCTTTAACACGTCGGGTTGTGAGTATTTGTTTATGTGTGCAGGTGTTGTTTACGTAGTGTTACTTGGTTCTCCTACTAGTTCGATAACCTTGATCTCATCGCTGAGGGAAATACCTATCGTCACTGTGCTGCATCATCCCTTCCTCTTGGGGGAAATACTGACGTAGTCTAGCAGACATCAAAAGGAATTTCTGGCGCTGTTTTCGGGGAGACATCATCAACATCTACCAGGTTCCTAATCAGAAATCTCATCTCCTTACAATTTACATTATTTGGCATTTTCCTCTCGTTTTCACCTCCCCCACTTCACAAAAATTTGCCATTTTATTCGCCCTCTTTTTCGTCGCCTTTATCTCGATTGATCTTTTGTTTTCTTGTGTGACCATGTGTCTTCTATTTGCTTGCATCTTCGCTTGCTAAAAATCTATTGATATGGATCCTCATCCACTAGCTAATCGTTTTAAGAGATCTAATCATGTTGAACCAGTTGCTAGTGGTTTGAGTGCACTTGATTATCTCTATGAAGTTTTGCTTGAAATTCATGAATCTGAAGATTGTGATGAAGTGTTGAAGAAGAAATTGATAAAGTGATTCATGATATTTCTTTCAATGAAAAGCATGATTGCAACGATGTTATTATAAATTCTATTAATGTAAATTGTGTTAATGATACACAAAAGCCCAAGCTTGGGAATGCTAATCTTTCAATGAAAAGCATGATTGCAACGATGTTATTGATAATAATGTTTGCAATAATATTGAAAGTTGGTTTGGAAGAGTGTCAACTTTAGATAAAAAATCCCACATATTTGGAGAGTGTTCAATCTTATGAAAATTTTGACAAGAGTGGGTTTGGAGAGGTCATAACTTTAGTTGATGTTAATCCCACTATCTTGGAAGATTATAGGACTTTTATGCATGTGGATCATGAAAAGAAAATTTTATATTATGGCTATATTATTGAATTTTAATATGATCCTACATGTAATTATTATGAGAGAGGAAAATATGGTTGTAGAAATTTTCATATTACTAAATTACCTCTGTTTATGTTGAGATTGCTATTGTTTTCTTCCATGCATATGTTAGATATTCCTGGTCTTGATAATTTGTTTGCTTATAAAATTCCTATGCATAGGAAGTATGTTAGACTTAAATACTTTTTCCACATGTTTTATGATGCTCTCCTTGTGTTTCAATTATTATCTTTCATGTGAGCATTAATAAAATCTTATGCCAAGCTAGCGGCATAAAATGATAGAGCCTGTTGGGAGGCAACCCAATGAATAAAATTTATTTTTGTCTTTTTGTTTCTATTCTTGAGTGTTTGCACAATTGTGCTACTATTATGATTGTGTTTTTTGTGTTTTAATTAGTGTTTGTGCCAAGCAAATCCTTTAGGATCTTCTTGTGTGATAGTTGCTTTGATCTTGCTGAAAAACAGAAACTTTTGCGTCCAAAGTTACAATTTTTAACAATCACAAAAGCGACAAAAAATTCTGAAGTTTTTAAAGTAGATTGATATACAAATTTCCCAGGTTGTCCTAATTTTTCAGAATTTTTGGAGTTTCAGATGTATTCAAAATATCCAGATTGCTACAGACTGTTCTGTTTTTGACAGATTCTGTTTTATTTGTGTTGTGTGCTTCTTTTGACGATTCTGTGGTTTTCTTTGAAGTGTTTTTGCCATAGAAAAGTTGGAATACAGTAGATATAATGCAAGAATAAAATATGAATGGGTTGCAATAGTACTTATAGTAGTGATTTGCTTTCTTATACTAATGGATCTCATGAAGGTTTTGTTGAGTTTTGTGTGATTGAAGTTTTCAATTTTGGGTGATGTTACAATGGATGAAGGAATAAGGAGTAAGAAGAGCCTAAGCTTGGTGATTCCCATGGCATACCAAGATATTATCCAAAGAGAAGCAATCAACTAAGCTTGCGGATGCCCCGAGTGGCATCCCCTCTTTCTTCTAACGACCATCGGTATTTTACTCGAAGCTATATTTTTATTCGGCACATACTATGAGTTTTGCTTGGAGCATCATGTAGGATATGAGTCTTTTGTTGTTTTGCTTTGTGTTCTAAGTCATGAATCCTTGTTGGACACAACTATTTGAGAGAGCCAAAATTATGCCATGACTTGTTAGAATTGCTCTCTATGATTCACTTAAATTTTTATGAGCTATGGAATTGCTCTAGTGCTTCACTTATATCTTTTTGAGAACGGTGTGCTTTAGTATTTTTGAAGAAATTCTCTCTTGTTTCACTTAGATTTATTTGAGTGTTAGTAAAATTTTCAAGAAATTCTCTCTTGCTTTGCTTAAATTAATTTGAGAGAAAGAAATATTATGCTCAGGATCTTCACCTATATCTGTTTGAGCTTATCAAAAGCAACACATGAAAATTAGTTCCAAAGTGATAGATATCCAAGAAGGATATAATAAAAACTTTCATGAAGATTATTGGAAAAAATAAACTTGATTCCTTGTAATAGTTTTGAGATATGATGATGTGATATGTGAGTCATGTTGATGAGTAATTATGCTTTAGCAAGAATATTGGTGTTAAGGTTTGTGATTCCCTATGCAAGCACGAAAGTCAATAGTTATGCAATGAATTTACATCCTACTTGTGGTGCATTATTTGGTGTTAATTAAGCTTAATGCTCGCTTATGAGACTTTTTGTTTCTTGGTTGGTCTCTTCTCAATCTTTTGCTAGCCTTCATTTTGCACTAAGTATGATCACTACTTGTGCATCCAAAATCCTTTAAACTAGTTTTGCCACATGATTCCACTATACCTACCTATATGCGGTATTATTTTGCCGTCCTAAGAAAATTTGTATGTGCCATCTCTAATTTTCAAAATAAACTTCTCTTTTGTGTGCTCGTACCGCTCACGAACCGGTAGGGGGTGGCTAATATATTTCCATGCTAGATATATTATTCTCACGATGAGTGTTTATTCACTTGTCATTGCACGAGAGTAAGGCAAAGGTATTAGGGATGCCTAGTCCCGAAATGAAAAATGAATTTACTTTATGTTATCAAATAATAAATTCCTTGGGATGTGTTGGTATGGAAGACACCCGTGGATACGGCTAGCCATGGAAAGTGAAAGTATGGTTGAAGAAGGAATAAATTTTATTTTCTGTTTGGGAACCCCTATGATATATCTAGCATGGGAAGTACTGGGAACTACTTGATTGTTCTCGTTGACAGGAAAAGCATGCCCCCAAAATATTTTTACCTCTATCTTTTTCGCGTCGAGCTCTGGCACCTCTACAAATCCCTACTTCCCTCCGTGAAGGGCCTTTCTTTTAATTTATGCAATTTTTATTTTTAATTTGAGTCCCCATCTTCTCTTATAAAGCACCAACTAAGGGGCACTAGGATCGTACTTGAGGATTGGGTGTAGCTAATATGCGAGTGTGTTTCATGAATGGATCAATGATTGAGCATAATGGGCTAGGGATAAATTATTTTAGCGTTGATATTTTGGAAGACATGGTTGCTTGTTGGTATGCTTGAGTATTAAAGTCCTCATGTCAAAACTAGACTATTTCTTTGAACCATAGAAAAGTCCAAATGTCCATGCAATAAAGAAAAGAATATGAGATGAGCATGTTAGGCAGCATTCCACATCAAATATTCTGTTTTTGTCATTTACCTACTCGAGGACGAGCAGGAATTAAGTTTGGAGATGTTGATACATCTCCAACGTATCTATAATTTTTGATTGTTCCATTCTGTTATATTATCATTCTTGGATGTTTTATTGTCATTTTATATCTTTTTTGGTACCAACCTATTGACATAGTGCCCAGTGCCAGTTGCTGTTTTCTGCATGTTTTTTTACATCACAGGAAATCAATATCAAACGGAGTCCAAACGCAGCGAAACTTTTTGTGGATTTTTTATGCACTAGAAGACATCTAGTGGGTTGAAGAAGCACCTGGGGGTGCTCCGAGGGGAGCACAACCCACCAGGGTGCACCTGGAGGCCCAGGCGCACCCTGGTGGGTTGTGCTCACCTCGGCTGCCCCCGGACCGCTTCTTTACTCTATAAATACCCCAATATTCTAGGAACCCTAGGGGAGTCGGCGAAAATCAATTCCACCAGCCGCAAGTTCCAGAACCACCAGATCCAATCTAGACACCATCATGGAGGGGTTCATCATGTCCATTGGTGCCTCTCCGATGATGCGTGAGTAGTCTTTTGTAGACCTACGGGTCCGTAGTTAGTAGCTAGATGGCTTCCTCTCTCTCGTTTGATTGTCAATATGATGGTCTCTTGGAGATCCATATGATGTAACTCTTTTTGCGGTGTGTTTGTTGGGATCGAATGAACTTTGAGTTTATTATCAGATCTATATTTTTATCCATGAAAGTTATTTGAGTCTTCTTTGATCTCTTATATACATGATTGCTTATAGCCTCATATTTCTTCTCCGATATTTGGGTTTTTTTGGCCCACTTGATCTATTTATCTTGCAATGGGAAGAGGTGCTTTGTAGTGGGTTCGATCTTACGGTGCTTGATCCCAATGACAGAAGGGGAACCGACACGTATGTATCGTTGCTATTAAGGATAACAAGATGGGGTCTATTTCTACATAAGTAGATCTTGTCTACATCATGTCATCGTTCTTATTACATTACTCCATTTTTCCATGAACTGAAAAACACTAGATGCATGCTGGATAGCGGTCGATGTGTGGAGTAATAGTAGTAGATGCAGGCAGGAGTCGGTCTACTAATCTTGGACGTGATGCCTATATAATGATCATTGCCTAGATACCATCATGATTATTTGAAGTTCTATCAATTGCCCAATAGTAATTTGTTTACCCACTGTTTGCTATTTTTCTCGAGAGAAGCCACTAGTGAAATCTATGGCCCCCGGGTCTCTTCTTTAATATATTTTCTTTGCGATCTATTTTCCTTTGCTTCTATTTTCAGATATACTAAACTAAAAATATAAAAATACCTTGCTATAATTTATTTTATCTCATGTGCCCGCGAGATCTATCTATCAAATTATTACAACTTTCTCATGTCCGTTTGCCAATTTCTGCCACCGTTACCCAAAAGGAATTGGCAACCCGTTTAACTCGTCGGGTTGCGAGTATTTGTTATTTGTGTGCAGGTGTTGTTTACGTAGTATTGCTTGGTTCTCCTACTGGTTCGATAACCTTGGTCTCATCACTAAGGGAAATACCTACTGTCGTTGTGCTGCTTCATCCCTTCCTCTTTGGGGAAATATGGACGTGGCCTAGCAGACATCAGGCGAGAGCCCCTCCAAGACTGGATCTCTCTCCCTATTTCCTTTAGTTTTTGCGCTCCTGTTTTCTGGCCTTTCACTGTTTCTTTCATTCCCAGAGATCCGTAACTCCAATTGCGCTAAAATGTTAACACGATTTTTATCCGGATATAAGTTTTCTTGCGGCTGAAGAAGGGTACTAACCGCCTTACGGGGTGGCCACAAGCCTCCCAGGCGCACCTTGGGTTGGGGTAGCGCCCCCTATGGCTTGTGTGCCCCTCGTGCATTGTCTCGTGTTGATTCTTTTTCCCAAAAATCACAAATATTGCAAAATAAATCTCCATAAGTTTTTATCGCATTTGGACTCCATTTGGTATGGATATTCTGTGAAACAAAAAACATGCAACAAACAGGAACTATCACTGGATCAATATGTTAGTCCCAAAAATAATATTAGAAGTTGCAAAAGTATATGAAAGTTGTAGAATATTGGCATGAAACATCTAAAATTATAGATACGACTGAGACGTATCACGCTCCAAGCAAAACTCATATCATGTGGCGAATGAAAATATAGCTCAAAGTGAGGTTACCGACAGTGTTGAAGACGAAAGAGGGGATGCCTTCCGGGGCATCCCCAAGCTTAGTTGCTTGGATCTTCCTTGAATATTACCTTGGGGTACCTTGGGCGTCCACAAGTTTAGGTTCTTGTCACTCCTTATTCTCCTCATATCAATATGTCACCCCAAACTTGAAAACTTCAATCACACAAAACTTAACAGAACTTCGTGAGGTAGGTTAGTATGATAAAGAGCAAACCATTCACTATGGTACTATCAAAGACAAGATCCATAATTGTTCTCACACAATGCCTACTGTACCTTATCATTTTCATAATTTATATTGAGCAATATAAGCCATAGAAACTAGATAACAAGCAAACTATGCATTGAAAACAGAATCTGTCAAAAATAGAACAGTTTGTAGTAATCTAAACTTTGACCATATTTTTGTAACTCCAAAAATTCTGAAAAATCAGGACAATGTAGGTAATTTGTATATCAATCATATGTAAAAAATTCAGATCAAAAGCACATTCAGTGAATTTTCAAAATTCCTGGATTGTGCCCAAAAGTTTCTGTTTTTCCACACAATCAAGTAAACTATCATCCATACTATCCCAAAGGCTTTACTTGGCACTTTATTGAAACAAAAGCTATAAAATATGATTACTACAGTAGCTTAATCATCTGAAAAGCACAAAAGTAGTAGGGGTAAATGTTGGGTTGTCTCCCAACAAGCGCTTTTGTTTATTGCCTTTCTAGCTAGGCATGATGATTTCAATGATGCTCACATAAGAGTAAAAAATTATCACATAACAAGAGCATCAAGAATCACATGACTAGCACATTTAAGCCGAACCCACTTCTTATGCATAGGGATTTTGTGATCAAACAATTTATGGGAGCAATAATCAACTAGCATAGGAAGGCAAAACAAGCATAACTTCAAAACTTTCAACATAAAGAGAGGAAACTTGATATTATTGAAATAGGTAAAAGCATATGTTCCTCTCTAATAATAATTTTCAGTAGCATCATGTATGAATTCAACAATATAACTATCACATAAAGCATTCTTTTCATGATGCATAAGCATAGATATTTTGTTACTCTCCACATAAGCAAATTTATTCTCAACAATAGTAGTGGGAGCAAACTCAACAAAATAGTTATCATGAGATACTTGATTTACACAATCAATTTGAGCATTAAAATGATGATGACATGTTCCATGGCTATCATTATTCTTTATATCATAAGTGTCATCACAATAATCATCATAGATAGCAACTTTGTTCTCATAATAATCAATTTAAACCTCTTTCGACATAGTGGCTTCATCTATAAATAAAGTCATGACCTCTCCAAATCCACTTTCATCAATATAATCATCATAAATAGGAGGCATGCAATCATCATAATAAATTTTCTCATAAAAACTTGGGGGACCAAAATTATCATCTTCATAAAACATAGCATCCCCAAGCTTATGGCTTTGCATATAGTTAGCATCATGGATATTCAAAGAATTCATACTAACAACATTGCAATCATGCTCATCATTTATGCCAAACATTTTATTGAATATTTCTTCTATCAATTGAGCACAATTTTCCTTTTCATAATTTTCGAGAAAGACATGATAAAGACGAATAATATGAGGCGACCTCAATTCAATTTTTTGTAGTTTTCTTTTATAAACCAAACTAGACATAAAGCAAGAAACTAAAAGATTCAATTGCAAGATCTAAAGATATAACTTCAAGCACTCACCTCCCCGGCAACAGAGCCAGAAAAGATCTTCATGTCTACTACACAACTTGTTCTTGTAGACCTGTGTTGGGCCTCCAAGCACAGAGTTTTGTAGCTACTAGCAAATTCCCCTCAAGTGGATGACCTAAGGTTTTATCAATTCATGGGAGGCATAGGATGAATATGGTCTCTCTCAAACAACCCAATAACCAAATAACAAAGAGTCTCTTTTGTCCCCAACAAACTAAATACAATGGTAAATTGTATAGGTGCACTAGTTAGGTGAAGAGATGGTGATACAAGTGTAGTAACTATAGTAGATATTGATTTTTGGAATACGAATAACAAAAAGAGCAAGGTAGAAAGTAAAAAAAGTGAGCACAAACGGTATTGAAATGCTTGAAAATGAGGCCTAGGGTCCATACTTTTTCTAGTGCAATCTCTTCGCAATGCTAATATAATTGGATCACATAACCATCCCTGAACATGCCATGAAGAATCACTCCAAAGTTCCTATCTAGTGGAGAACATAAGAAGAAATTGTTTGTAGGGTACGAAACCACCTCAAAGTTATCCTTTTCGATTTATCTATCCAATAGTTCCTTCTCAAATAACAACAAGTTATCCTTTCCGATCCATCTATCTAAGAGTTCATACTAAAATAACACCATATGATACACACCAACCAACTCTAATATCACCTAGATACTCCAATGTCACCGCGAGTATCCATGATTTATTATACGATATGCATCAAACAATTTCAGAGTCATAATAATCAATCCAACACAAAGAACCTCAAAGAGTGCCCCAAGATTTCTACCGGAGAAGCAAAGACGAGAACATGCATCAACTCCTATGCATAGATTACCCCAATGTCACCTCGGGAATCCATGAGTTGAGTGCCAAAACACACATCGAGTGAATCAATATGATACCCCATTGTCACCTCGGGTATTCATAGCAAGACACACATCAAGTGTTCTCAAATCCACAAAAATATTCAATCCGATAAGAACGAAATCTCAAAGGGAAAACTCAATTCATCACAACAAGATAGAGAGGGGAAAACACCATACGATCCAGCTATATTAACAAAGCTCGCGATACACAAGATCGTGCCAACTCAAGAACATGAGAGAGAGAAATTAAACACATAGCTACTAGTACAAACCTTCAGCCCCAATGGTGGACTTCTCCCTCCTCATCATGGTGGCCGTTGGGATGAGGAAGATGGCCACCGATGATGATTTCCCCCTCTGGCAGGGTGCCGACACAGGGTCTAGATTGGTTTTTAGAGGCTATAGAGGCTTGTGGTGGCGGAACTTTTGATCTAGGGTTATTTCTGGGGGTTTCTGTATTATAAGATTTTTTGATGTCAGTTTCACGAGAAGATGGGCCTCGAGGTGACCACAACCCACCTCCACATGGGCAAGGGCCCAGGCGCACCCTAGTGGGTTGTGGTCACCTCCTCCCCCTTCCAATCTTCCCATGAATGATGAGGACATCAATACCATTGTAACACCTACAACACCTACTACTATACATAAGGGACCAATCACTAGAACTTGGGCACACCAATTGAATACCATGTACTTTTGTTTCTTGGTAACAATTCTAATGTTCATGAGAATATGATGCTTCCTAAATTGGATACATTTGTGTTGATTACTAATGAAGGGGCTAGCATGGACAAGAGGGATGAACACTGGAGCATGACTTATACATTTTCCTATGACTATGTGATAATGCAACTCCTGATTACCGGAGGAACACTTTGTGCGCTACCAAACGTCACAACGTAACTGGGAGATTATAAAGGTGCTCTATAGGTGTCTCCGATGGTACTTGTTGAGTTGGCATAGATCAAGATTAGGATTTGTCACTCCGATTGTCGGAGAGGTATCTCTGGGCCCTCTCCGTAATGCACATCACTATAAGCCTTGCAGGCAATGCAACTAATGAGTTAGTTGCGGGATGGTGCATTACAGAAACGAGTAAAGAGACTTGCCGGTAACGAGATTGAACTAGGTATTGAGATACCGACGATCGAATCTTGGGCAAGTAACATACCGATGACAAAGGGAACAACGTATGTTGTTATGCAGTTTGACCAATAAAAATCTTCGTAGAATATGTAGGAGCCAATATGAACATCTAGGTTCCGCTATTGTTTATTGACCGCAGGCATGTCTCAGTCATGTCTACATAGTTCTCGAAACCGTATGGTCCGCACGCTTAATGTTCGGTGACGATCAGCATTATGAGTTTATGTGATTTGATGTACTGAAGGTAGTTCGGAGTCTTGGATGAGATCGGGGACATGACGAGGAGTCTCGAAATGGTCGAGACATAAAGATCGATATATTTGACGACTATATTCGGACATCGAAAAGGTTCCGAGTGATTCGGGTATTTTTCGGAGTACCAGGGAGTTACGGGAATACGGGGAAGAAGAATTGGGCCTCATGGGCCAAGTGGTGGAAGAGAGGAGGCAGGGCGCGCGGCCCCCCTAGCCCAAACCGAATTGGACTAGGGGGACGACCCCCCTTTCCTCCTTTCCTCCCTCTCCTTCCTTCTCCCTCTCCTCCTTCCTTTCCTCCTCCTAGTAGGAGTAGGAAAGGGGAGTCCTACTCCTACTAGGAGGAGGACTCCTCCTCCTGGCGCGCCCTGCAAGGGCCGCCCGGCCTCCCCCTTTCTCCTTTATATACGGGGGCAGGGGGCACCCTAGAACACACAAGTTGATTGTTCCAAGCCGTGTGCGGTGCCCCCTCCACCATAATCCACCTCAATCATATCGTAGCGGTGCTTAGGCGAAGTCCTGCGTCGGTAGCAACATCATCGTCGTCATCACGCCGTCGTACTGACGAAACTCTCCCGTGAAGCTCTACTGGATCGGAGTTCGTGGGACGTCACCGAGCTGAACGTGTGCTGAACTCGGAGGTGCCGTGCATTCGGTACTTGGATCGGTCGGATCGTGAAGACGTACGACTACATCAACCGCGTTATCATAACGCTTTCGCTTATGGTATACGAGGGTACATAGACAATACTCTCCTCTCTCATTGCTGTGCATCACCATGATCTTGCGTGTGCGTAGGAATTTTTTTTGAAATTACTACGTTCCCCAACAGGCTGATCTTTCATGATTGGAGTGGATTCCCTCGAAGAACATGAAGAACACGGGGAAGAATGGGGAGAAATCACAAGGGTAAACACTCAAGAACAAGTCCAATCACACATCCACTAGACAATCAAACACACTAGATCCACAAGGTACATGAACAACAAAGGGAAAGATACAAGGTAGAGTTCATCCCAAATTTAAAGGAGATGGGGGCTTGATGATCTAGATAGCCCCGAAGGGGTCTTGATATCCCTCGGGATATTCTCCGAGGAGGTCTTGGCCTCCAATGGAGTAGTCTCTCTCTCTCAAGAGGAGAAGGTAGGAGCAAAGCTCACATACAAATGAGCTATCACTTTGCTAACCCTAGAATGGAGGAGGGGGATGTCTATTTATAGTCTAAGCCACGAAGGGGTAAGTGGGAAAGGGATACATGGGCCTTGGGCCCTGTCCATGTGCGCAGGCAGGCGCCGGATGTCCGGGCTGGGGGCCGGATGTCCAGCTATTCGCGAGACGCCGGATGTCCGGGGCACTCGCCGGATGTCCGTCCTGGCAGTGGCCGAATCTGTCTTCCTCTAGATAGGCAATGCCGGATTTCTGGGATGACTCGGATGTCCGGGCTGTGGCATGGCGCCAGATGTCCGGGATGGCCGCCGGATGTCCAACCGCTAATGCTTTTGGCCGTCTATTGGGGCAGCTCCTACGCGGCTGCCCAGGCGCCGGATGTCCGGCCTCTGGCCCGGATGTCCGGCCACTGTAGCTTCAGCAGCTCCGTCTTCTTCCGTCTTTGCTTCCATGCTTCGCTCGCGGATGGTGTAGTTGTTCCTTGGCACTTGCACTCCTCCTCATCTCCCGTGAAGCTCCGATAATACCTATGCATGCACACGAGAGGGTGTCAAATCGTATACCATCCTCAAAGGGGTCAAGTGAGCATGTGTAAAGGAGATGATTAACCTTTGTGTATATGAAGTAGATGTCGCACGTGTCACTCGTCGAACAGACTCTTGACATGGTGATGTCCATAGGATGCTCCACATCATCTCCCCCCCTTGGGAAAGATTCGACCTTGGATCGAAAACCAAATCACCATGGGAAAGAGATGGCTTCGCCATGTAGAAGTGGATGTTCACCAAGTACTCGTCGTCTTGAAGCTCGAAATGGGCACTCTCCAATGTCGCACTGTCTAGTGATTCCTTCAAAAGGAGTAAGGACAACAAACAATTTGAAAAATAAATGTGGTTAGCGTTAGTGCAAAACCAAGCATTCAAGAGGTGATTCACCAAACAAGTTTCCTCATCATGCAACGCATATGGTGTGACAAAGGACTGTGTGGCATGTAAGCATATCAATCGAGCACAAGCAAATATATCATGGGGACAAGTATGCAATTGTGAGGTCATAGCAAGCATTCACAAATTGCTCAATGAAAGGTCTATGGTAGGCATATGAATCATTCACAACACTAAAGAAGATGTGAGGTCTAAACACATGGATCAAGTGCAAGACAATCCAAGCAATACGTGCATAGGGTGTAGTGAAGATAGTGTGGCACTCAACACAATAGAAAGAGCAATTGTTCATCATGTGTGAGGCAATCAAGTCAATCATGTGATAAGAAATGGGACAAAGCATATGTGAAGAAATGACATTGTTGCAACCAAACATATGATAGGAGCAAGTAATCCAAGAATTGGATGCAACACATAAGGTATATATATCCTGATGCATGGAATGGTGAAAATGACAAGTCGAAGCAAGATCTCTAACATGTGTGCAAGCAAGTGGTCCAAGATGGCCAATAAGTCTCTTGCTGCAAGCAACACAAGTAGTATGATCCACAATATCCATGCTCAAGAAAGATGTCACCTTGAAGGCGTGTCCATGTGCGTCCTTCACAATGCCAAAACACAAGCAAGTGCGATGTAGAATCATCGTGGTAGAAGGTGGTTCTCTCTCAATAGCTCGAATGGTCAACTCACGTGAAGTGGAAGTCGACACAAAGTCCAAGTATCCTACACATGCGCAAAACAAAGCAAATAACATATGCGCATGGTAGATAAACACATCATCCGTCATGATGGTTCTCTTATTTTGCACATAACCATTAGAAACACGAGTGCATGAATAATATGATGCAACAATGGCTATATTCATGGCACTAGGTATATGGTGCAAAGAGGTAAGACAAGCATGGTTCACAAGAATTATGTCAAAATCTCCAAATATATGCGAGAATGCTATGGGGGCAAACTCATTATCAAGACTAAAGGCATAATTTCACTCAATACATGGCAAATAATCTAGCATGAGAGAGGAAACATATGGAGATATATGACAAGAAACAATAGCAATCATGTGCAAAGCATGTAGATGGTTGTCATCAACCGCATGAAGCGAGCAACTATGAATCATCGGTGATGCAACAAGGCAAGCAATCATAGTAATCAAGTCGTGCAAGCTAGTAGTGTGAAGATGCAACATACTAGAGGAAATTATGGCAATCATGTCATGTGAGCAAATAATAGGCGTAGGCAATGCACATGACATGTCGCAAGCACGAACACAAAGCAAGATCATAGTATAATCATAGGCATGGGTCATAAGTGGAACATGGCAATAACAAGCAATATCTCCACCAAGCTTGAAAATACATATACAAGTAGTAGAATCAATCATCATGTGTAATGAAAAGCATGGGTAACAAATGCATGGTAAAGCCATAGGAATTAGCATATCATGCAAAGTGAACATGGCAAGATGGGCATATAATATGTAATTGTAAATAACCCACAGCCAAGTGAGGGCCATGTAGAAGAAATGCGCGAAGTCTTTGCACGAAGAGAGCGGTTGGAAAGACAATCCATGGGATCCCAAGTCATCATTGCTCTCTAGAGCTTGTTTTGTCAACTCATGGGATTGTGAGGTTGACAAGTATTCATGGGTACCCACACAAAATAGACACAAACGAAAGAAATTGTGTCCGTGGTAAATGTACACATCATCCATCATGATGTGTATGTGCACATGAGAGTTAACACAAGATAAGAATCTCTCAAAGAAATTTGATGCATGGTATAAGAACATGTCATCCATCATGAAATAATAGTTATTATGTATAACACGATGAGGACACAAATTGAGAATGCAAGTATATGGCACATCAATAGCATGTTATTCATGGGAAGCATATTGTGCGCATAAGTATTGGGATCATGCAATGGATGGGATGGATCAAAATCTCCTAACATGTGTGAGGAAACTATGGGGGTCTCCTCATGAGCAATATTGGAAACAACATATGGAGAACATGGAGAACATCCAAAACAATGCATATCCGAAGCTAGGTGGTCATGGCATGGCATATGAGATAAATGATGCAAAGGGAGCATATCAATATCATCACAAGAAAAACAAATGTCAATAACCATGGGCTTGTCATCTACGCCATAAGTTCAAAATGGGTTAATCTTAATGGCATATGCATAGTCACTATGATGAGATTGCAAATATGACATATGGTTGATCTCATGCATAGCATATGACAAGTCAAGCGGATTTTCAAACATGATGTGACCTAGAGAATGGTCACTAGAAATCGTATGTAACATGGCATCACAACTAATAGACTCCACATGTCAATCACCAAACTCATCATAAATGGGTAAATCATCGCATGGGGAAGTCGCACTAGCATGAAGCATGGTAATAGGTCCGTCAACATCATGCAAGCAATCAATGTCAAGAATGTCCACTAGTGGAACTAGAGTATCACCTTCACCTATGTTACCATTCTCATTCCACTCAAGTGGTGTAGGTGAGGTGGTAAACACCAAATGGTGGTCATCTTCATCTTGATGGAACCATGTGGGGTTGCATCATATTCCACCATGGCATAGGTTACCATCGAGGGTTTCTAGTTTGTAGGCCACGGATGGATAATGGTGAAGTGGTCAACATCGATCATGAACTCGAGGCGATGATGAGTGGCGGTGATGTCGAAGTCAGACCGTTCCTAATTAGTCGAAACATCTTAGGAAATGGGAAAATCGCGAACTCAAAATCTCAAATGTCAAATGTCAAATGATGGTAGCGGGAAAGCGGTGGTGGTTGCGGAAGTATTGGTGGAAACCCAATCAAAATGGGTTAAGGTGGTGGAAGGGTATGATGGGATATACACGGTGTTGGAGTTGGAAGCATGGTCCCTAAGTAGCCGAAACACCTTAGGAGACACAACTCACAACACAAACAAAATTGGGTTAGGTTGGGGTGGTGGAAGTGTATGGTGGGCAAGCCTATGTGGAAGTTATGGTGGTGGTCGATGATGACGCATTCGTCCTAAGTAGCTAAAACACCTTAGGAGACTCGAATCACTACTCAAGCAACTACTAATGCTATGTGGAACAAAAATGGGTTAGATTGTGGAAGGCTATGGTGGTTTTGCGGATGATATGGTGGGAGCCCTAGGCAAGATACCAAAGTGCCAAAAATTTGATGGAGTTAAATGGTGTTGAAACCAATCTAAAGGGATAGAGGATGTCAATAGCTACTCAACGAGCTAAAGAACGTGAAAATCAGACTCCGGATGTGAAAGTTATGGGCAAAAACGGTGAAACGGGGGAGGCTAAATTCCCAGGGGTCGGAAATATGGGGGTGGGGTGGATATCCGGGGGTCAGTGTCCAGAACCGTGCATATTTGGCGCTCCAGGAGCCGGATGTCTGGCTTGGGCCCGGATGACTGACCTGTGGCCCAGATGTCCGTCCTGTGGCCCAGATGTCTGGTCCGATGATTCCAGATCGGGATTTGGACTTCGAAACTCGATTTGGGGCGTAAATTGATGATTTCGGGGCAAAATATGATGGATTTTGTCGATGGAAGGTGGAGAAAAGTGGGGAGAAGCTAGATCTACTAAAGACACAACGAATCCATGGATCAAAATCAACAAAACATCATCAAACCAACAAATCACAAAAAACATTTGGGGGCTATTTTTGGTGGGGATATTCGAATTTAGGACGAAATCAAGCAAAAGAAGGCTAGAAAACGGTGGGAGGGACTCCAAATACGTGATAAACGTGGCTCATGATACCATATGATAGCATGAGCACTCCGAAGTCGTGATGAACCTAAGCTCTGATTCCATATGATACGGGGCTAACCCAGTGTAGGCCGATCTTTCACGATTGGAGTGGATTCCCTCGAAGAACACGAAGAACACATGGAAGAACGGGGGGAGATCACAAGGGGAGACACTCAAGAACAAGTCCAATCACACATCCACTAGACAATCAAACACAAAAGATCCACAAGGTACATGAACAACAAAGGGAAAGATACAAGGTAGAGTTCATCCCAAATCCAAAGGAGATGGGGGCTTGATGATCTAGATTGATCCTTCCCCGAAGGGGTCTTGATATCCCTCAGGATATTCTTCGAGGAGGTCTTGGCCTCCAATGGAGTAGTCTCTCTCTCTCTCTCAAGAGGAGAAGGTAGGAGCAAAGCTCACATACAAATGAGCTATCACTTTGCTAACCCTAGACTGGAGGAGGGGGATGTCTATTTATAGTCTAAGTCACGAAGGGGTAAGTAGGAAAGGGATACATGGGCTTGGGGCCCTGTCCATGTGCGCAGGCAGGCGCTGGATGTCTGGGCTGGGGGCCGGATGTCCGGCTGTTCGCGAGACGCCAGATTTCCGGGCCACTGGCTGGATGTCCGGCCTGGCAGTGGTCGAATCTGTCCTTCTCCGGATAGGCAATGCCGGATTTCCTAGATGATGTTGGATGTCCGGGTTGTGGCCTGGCGCGGGATGTCCGGGATGGCTGCCAGATGTCCGACCGCTGATGCTTTTGGCCGTCTATTGGGGCAGCTCCTGGGCGGCTGCCCAGGCATGGGATGTCCGGCCTCTGGCCCGGATGTCTGACCACTGTAGCTTCAGCAGCTCCGTCTTTGCTTACATGCTTCCCTCGTGGATGGTGAAGTTGTTCCTTGGTGCTTTCACTCCTCCTCATCGTCTGTGAAGCTCCGACAATACCTATGCATACAAACGGGAGGGGTGTGAAGTAGTATACCATCCTCGAAGGGGTCAAATGAGCACGTGTAAAGGAGATGATTCACCTTTGTGTATATGAAGCAGATGCCGCACGTGTCACTCGCCAAACGGACTCTTGACATGGTGATGTCCATAGGATGCTCTGTATCATGAATCCTCCTTGATGACATACAGGGACATGGAAGAAATATACAAGATGCCATTTCATAAATTTCGTCCATAGCTTATAATATGTGCTATGCCACCTTATTTTTGGGCCAGGCCCATGTAATTTCAAAATACTTGAGTATAGGTTGTTTGTAGAGTCCGTATGTGTGGGGAAACAAGAGTTAGGGTTCGTTTCGGACCCCTCCTCCAAGGGTCATGAAATTCCCCCCTCTTCCTCCATATATACAACCCTTAGGGCGTCGTTTAGACTTCGAGTTTTGTTTAGATTAAAATTTCTCCATAGGTGCAAGTTCATGTACTTTGTTTGTGCTCAACGACCAGACCAAGACATCACAGAACCCCACTTTCATCAATAAAGCTTTCCTCTTATATTTGCAATATCCAGATTGCAATCTCAGTTTCTTGCTATTCTTCATTTCCTCATAGCAAATAGACTCTCGTGGTCAGGTTGATCGTGCTCCGGCGTGGTCAATAACCCCTCAGAAGTTGGTTTAGCGATTGATAAGGCGCGACGTCTCGCACGTTCGTTGTCGGATCGTCAGGGTCGACTCCCAAGAAAATGATAACTATCTCATCGAAACATCAGGACACCTTCGCCTCTATGAAGTGGTATCAGATTTCCAGGTTGCTCGATGAGATTTTCCAGTTTTTCATAGTTTAGTTCACGTTTGTTCTTCATACCTACAGTCCACAAAAAAGCCAACAAAAAATTAGGGTTAGTTCATCATATCCGAACCAATCTGAGCCTTTGCATAATCTTTTTACAGCTTTGCTTTGTTGAATTTGTGGTTGCATCGTCGTGTCGAGTTGCTAGTGTTAGCGTCTAGTCCTTTAGAGTTTTGAGTTCTCTCATAGTTTGTCACGCCGCTGCTACTTCTTGAGCTTGCGTTGTTTTTTCGGTTGAAGAGGAAAGGGTGATGCAGTACAGTAGAGATAAGTATTTCCCTCAGTTAAGAACCAAGGTATCAATCCAGTAGGAGAAACACGCAAGTCCCCAATAGATGCACCTACACAAACAATCAAACACTTGCACCCAATACGATAAAGGGGTTGTCAATCCCTTCACGGTCACTTGAAAGGTGAGATCTGATAGAGATAGATAAAACTAAATAAAATATAAAATATTTTTGGGTTTTATGGTTTATAGATCAAAAAATAAAAGTTGCAAAATAGTAGACCGGAAACAAATATGATGGAAAATAGACCCGGGGGCCATAAATTTCACTTGAGGTTTCTCTCTTGAAGGCAAATAATACGGTGGGTGAACAAATTACTGTCGAGCAATTGATAGAAAAGCGCAAAGTTATGACGATATCCAAGGAAATGATTATGAATATAGGCATCACGTCTGTGTCAAGTAGACCGACTCCTGCCTGTATCTACTACTATTACTCCACACATGGACCGATATCCAACATGCATCTAGAGTATTAAGTTCATAAAGAACGGAGTAACTCAAGGGAATATGCCCTAGAGGCAATAATAAATTTGTTATTTATATTTGCTTATATCATGATAAATGTTTATTATTCATGCCAGAATTGTATTAACCGGAAAGTTGATACATGTGTGAATACATAGACAAAGCAAAGTGTCCCTAGTATGCCTATACTAGACTAGCTCGTTAATCAAAGATGGTTAAGTTTCCTAATCATAGACATGTGTTGTCATTTGATGAATGGGATCACATCATTAGGAGAATGATGCGATGGACAAGACCCATCTGTTAGCTTAGCATAATGATCCTTAAGTTTTATTGCTATTGCTTTCTTCATGACTTATACATATTCCTTTGACTATGAGATTATGCAACTCCCGAATGCCGGAGGAATACCTTGTGTGCTATCAAACGTCACAACATAGCTGGGTGATTATAAAGATGCTCTACAGGTATCTCCGAACGTGTTTGTTGGGTTGGCATAGATCAAGATTAGGATTTGTCACTCCGAGTATCGGAGAGGTATCTCTGGGCCCTCTCGATAATGCACATCATGATAAGCCTTGCAAGCAATGTGACTAATGAGTTAGTTATGGGATGATGCATTACAGAACGAGTAAAGAGACTTGCCGGTAACGAGATTGAACTAGGTATGAAGATACGGACGATCCAATCTCGGGCAAGTAACATACCGATGACAAAGGGAATGATGTATGTTGTCATTACGGTTTGACCGATAAAGATCTTCATAGAATTTGTAGGAACCAATATGAGCATCCAGGTCCCATTGTTGGTTATTGACCAGATAGGTGTCTCAGTCATGTCTACATAGTTCTTGAACCCATAGGGTCCGCATGCTTAAACGTTCGATGACGATTTTTATTATGATTTATGTGTTTTGGTGACCGAAGATTATTCGGAATCCCGGATGAGATCGCGGACACAATGGGGAGTCTCGAAATGGTCGAGAGGTAAAGATTGATATATTGGACGATAGTATTCGGACATCGGAATGGTTATGGAGTGCTTCTGGTACTTATCAGAATACCGGGGGGAGGGGGGTTTACCGGAACCCCCTGAGGAAAGTAATGGGCCACATGGGCCTTGGGAGGGAGGCGCACCAGCCCACAAGGGGCTGGCGCGCCCCCCACTTGGAATGTGTTTGAATTGGAGTAGGGAAGGGGGCAGCGCCCCCTTTCCTTCTCCTTCTCAAAACAAGCGTTCGCCCCGCTTTATAGATAAAGCATAAGTCCATACAACCACGTCCCAATCAAAGTCATAAAATAAATATGCTAGGGCCACAGCACAGAGAAGCCCAAAAGAACTGAAGAGAAACAGAAAAGGCCACCGGGGGAAGGTATGAAGTTGTCGAGCGGTCAGAGAGTCGATGCGTGGTAGCCACCAGAGCGTCCAGAAAGAGCTGAAGAAGGTCACGATCCCTCGGCCTAGCAAGCGGATGCCAGTGCTGCAAGAAGGCAAGAAATTTGAAGAACGAGTCAGAAGCACATCGCAGGAACACCCGCTCGATCACCATCTTGTTGCGAGTACTCCAAAGAGTCCACATCATAGCTGCGAAGATGAGCCAGAATAGTCGGTGCTTACGGCCAACCTGAGTGGCCCTAACCTGCAGAAACTCTGCAAGGTCAAGGGCCTCCCACTTTGATCCTAGAGATTCACGAACAAAGCACCAAAGTGCATGTGCTGCTACGCATGAGAATAAAATGTGCGTTCCCATTTCCGGGATGTGGCACAAAGGGCAAAGGCCATTGCCCAGACCCTGGCATTTCAGCCCCTCGGTCCCCGAAGGTAGACAATCTCGGCGAAGCTGCCATACGAAAATCTTAATCTTCAAGGGTATCGGCGCCTTCCACAATGGGGATAGCCATTGTAGAACTGGCAATCAGCATAGTGCCTGATAGGCCAAACTAACAGAGAATTCACCCGAAGGGGAAAGGCTCCAAGAAACAGAGTCAGGGGCCTGGGACAGAGGAAGAGGGACTACTTCCCTCATTTCTGTCCATTCCCGTACCTCATTTGGTCCGAATGAGCAGTGGAATGCAATGTTCCAACCCTCATCCAAAGCAGTCGTCGAAACAAGGATGGCCGAGTCGTCACTAATCGCAAAGAGACTCGGGAACCACAGGCGAAGATGCTCATTGTCAAACCAAGGGTCCAACCAAAACTGGGTCCCAGACCCATTGCCAATCGAGGAACGCAAACCCTGCCTAATCTCTTCTTTTATGGCCTTAATAGATTTCCATAACTAGGACCCGACCGAGAGAGAGCAAGCCAAGAGGGGTTGATCCTACAAGTACTTGGCCTCAATCAGCTGCAGCCACAAACCCCCATCTCTCCTCAGATCCAAACCCAATGCAGCATCAGCGCAACATTCATCCGGCGAGACACTGCCCAGGCCACCTTGGTCCTTCGGCAGTTAGATGTTAGCCCACTTCACCATATGGTACTTGGTCCGACCATCCCCTGCCTGCCGGAAGAACCTAGCCAGCTCCTTGATAAAGGAGCTATGCACACCTTCAGATAAGATGTACATCCCCATCATATACATGGGGAGGCTGGCAAGGTTAGAGCTAATGAGGACAATTTTTCTACCTTTAGAAGTGAATCGACTGCACCAGGGCTCTGTACGGGACGCTACTTGTCGCACAAGCGGATCATACCCACTCACCAAAATCCTAGACTCAGCCAGGGGCATCCTCAAGTAAGATATGGGGAACGAAGCCAGCCTACAGTTGAGGTTATCCGTAATCCGAAGCTGCTCAGCCTTCGAGTAGCCAAGGACCACCACCTCGCTCTTATCAAAGTTAATCTTAAGTCCAAACATTTCCTCAAAGCAGATCAGAAGGAACTTAAGATTAACAATGTCCCAGTCCGAGCCTTCCACCCTAATCATGGTGTCATCCGCATTCTGCAAGTGAGTAACCCCTCCATTCGGGATGAGGTGACTCACTACACCCTTAAGGTGGCCGGCCAACTTGGCCTTATCTAAGATGCCCTCAAGGGCATCAACTGCGAGGTTGAAAAAGCAAGGGGGAGACAGGGTCCCCTTGCTTTACCCTCTGGAAGCCTGGAAAAGGGGCCCACCTCGCCATTCATGTTTATCGCCGTGTTCCCAGATCTAACCAATTGCATGATCCAGGAGCACTACCTTTCATCAAATCCACGTTGCTCCATCACCAACCTCAAAAAGGACCAGTCTAGATGGTCATACGCCTTCTGCAAGTCCAGTTTGAGGAAGACCCCCTTAAGCCCCTTCCACGCCACCTCATGGACAATCTCATGAAGGGCAAGAATTATGTCATGGATTCACCTTCCCTTCAAAAACGTGTATTGGAGGGGGTGAGCAATTCGCTCCGCCACCGGGGATAAACGGGTTGCGCAAACCTTCGCAAAGATTCGCTCCAACACGTTGATCACCGTGGTGGGGCGGAACTACCGGATATCCGTCGCCCCAACTACTTTGGGGTTCAGGGATATGACACCATAATTAATCCTAGCCATGTCCAAGGTTCCAATATAGAACTCATGAAACATGGGCATAATGACCGGACGTAGGAATTTCTGGAAAAAAACTACCGGGAGGCCATCCGGTCCCGAGGCCGAGCAAGCTTTCATAGACGCAATCGCCCGACCCACCTCCTTAGGGAAGAATGGGAGAGTAAGATCCGCATTCTCTGCATCGGAGACCTGGTCAGCAAGTGGCAAGAAGTCAGCATGGAGAGAGACGCCTCCGCGCGGCTCTGCCAAAAAAGATCCTTATAAAAGGAGTAAATATGGGTGGAGATGTCATCTGTGTTCTCTAGAAGAACATCCCCATCCCAGAGCAACGGGATGGCACATTTCCGCCGGCGGCCATTAGCAATCACCTGAAAGTAGGTTGTGTTCGCATCCCCCTTAAGGAGCCAGTTCTGTCCCCCTCGACATTGCCAAAACAACTCCTCACTCTTGTAAATGTCCATGAGTGAGGCCTCGAGGGCATATCTCCTAAGCCAGTCGTCAGGAGACAGGCCCTGCCCGTCTGCAAGGCCATCCAGCACCTTAATCTGATCCAGCAGGGCCCCTTTATGGGCCCGAAGATCAGCACCAATGTTCGCCCGCTAGCCCATCATGGCCTGACGGGACAATTTAGCATAGTGATGCCAGACATCCACGACACAAAACACCTGAGGCGGTGACGCGACCACCTCTAGCCAGCGGTCGCGAACCATCTCAAAGAAACCTGGTTGCTCCAGCCAGAACGTCTCAAAGCGGAAGCGACGGGTTCTAGGGGGGGCCTCATCCCCCGATGAGAAAAGCAGGGGGTATGGTCGGAGCCAATCCGAGTGACCGCTTTGAGAGAGCAAGGTGGGAACATCACTTCCCACTGGGCCGACACAAAGACCCGAGCCAAGACACCCCGGATGGGGTCCGCCTGCTTATTCGTACACGTGAACCTAGCCCCTACGCGGGCTATCTCATGGAGCGCCAGGTCCGCAATGCAATCGTTGAATAGACACATGCGGACCCGATCAACATTAGGCGAGCTTTTATCAGAAGCCCACCTAATGAGGTTGAAGTCCACGACCACCACCACCGGAGTGGTGCACCTCTCTACCTTATTTTTTAGCTCAGTAAGGAAGGCGGCTGAGCCCCATGATCTGCAGGACCATAGACGAAAATCACCTCCCAACTGAAGTGGACTCGTCGGTTTGTGATCGACATGCTCAGGAAGAAATCCCCTCGGTCCATTTTCTCAACCGAGAAGGCATCCTCCCTGACCCCAAGGAAAATGCCACCAGATTGGCCCATAGCAGGCAACCACTGCCAGGCAAACTGGTGGCGACAGAGCCCCTGGAGCTCAAGCATACAAAAGTCCTAGCGTATCGTCTCCTAAAGGCCCACGATGTTAATCTCCTCTTGTCACAAATACTCGATGAGCTGTCTCCGCCGGCCAATGAGGCCCAAGCCCCTAATGTTCCAACATAGGAGCTTCATTTAATAATCTCAAAGGAATCCCTAGGCCCCGCAAGCGGGGCCAAGCTAGCCCGCCAGTCAATCATGGGTCGGGGGGAAGCCTTCATCGGCCGCCCCCGCGTAGGGGGGGGCAACGGATGCCTCTGGTCCGACGGAGGCGGACCTGGAACTAGACCCACACACCTCTAGTCGGTGTTCAGTGGGATTGAGACGCGTGGGGGGACGTCCTCGCAGCGTCCTTACCGAGGGGGGAGTGTTAGGGGTGTCGCCAACACGGTCTCCAACTGGGGCGCCACACCATCGCTGGTCTCTCTATGACCAGGGTCAGTGTGCGTCGGGGTGCTGGACTTGGCCCGTGCAGCATAAGCGCGGGCTTCAGCCAACGCCCTGTCAAGTCTCTCCTTGGCGGAGATAGCAAAGATCTGCTCAAGGATGGGCCCCTTCTCACCACGGAACACAATGCCACTATTGGAAGCCACCTCAGCCAGATGGGACAACGGAGTGGAACCAAGCATAGAAAAACGAGAACCAGAATAGGACGGTTCAGGTGGAACGGGGGAGTACCTGAGGACAAGTCACGAGCACCCACCCGCATGGTGGCCTTCTCCTGGATCGTCGGAACACGGCCGTCCAGTAGGGCCTGGGACTGGCTGAGTCTCGCACTCTGACGCGTGGCCACCAGCGAAGAAGCCCCGCCCCGAAGTTTGGAGCCGACCGCGCTAGGGGTCACCAGGCTAGGTCCAAGGGCGGGGGAGGCTCCAAGTCCGGGGACCCCAAGGTTGGGGAGGTGGGGACCCCAGTGAACGCGAGTAGCAGACCACCCCAGGTGACTGGGGCAATGACGAAGGGTGCACCTCCATCCCCACACTCACCACGTCCTCCTCCACGACCTCCAAGTCAGCCACTGAGGGTGCGACAAGGAGAGGGGTGGCCATGACCAAAGACCCACTCCCTGACGCCACCTGGGAAGCCGTCCCTATAGGGTAGGAGGGCCCACCACTAGTAGAAACCGGGCTACGTCGCCCAGCAGATGGAGCCGGAGGGACCTCATCATCCTCATCATCATCCTCACTGGAAGAGCTCCCCCCAGACACGGTCCCACCCCCACGATGCCCGTCATCCAGGTGAGGTATAGCGGCAGCGGGGGCCGGCCCAAGCATATCCTTAGGAACCGGAGACTCAAGCTCGAAGGTGAGGCGCTTCCCCTTCCCCGTAGCGCCGAAGTAGAATACTAGGGACAACCCATCAATCTCAGCCAGAGCGGGGCAGAGGATCTCAATGCGTGCGGGGCATCATCCTCGAAGGACGCCAGGTCGGCGGTCACCAGCTTACCCACCGGCTCAAAGATTGCCTTGAGGATCTGGGCAAGCTTGCCACCCCTCGGCGCCGCCCTGCCACCTCGGGGCAAGCCGTAGACAAGGACCCACACCTTCTCCATAGGAGGCACAGGACCAGGCTCCGCATCCGCAGCCCGAACGAACATCATGAGCTTGTTGATGGTGCAACGGATGGAGTCGTGGGAGCTCACACGGAGCAGCTCCGTGGAGGGGAAGGGACCCAAGAAGACAAGAGGCGCCGCCTCGGTCACCTCCCAAGTGATGTCGGAGCCGCGGAAGTCAACGATGTAAGTGGCAAGCTCGGCCCGGATGAGGTCAGCCAAGATCACCACCCCAGCAGGCAGGTCTTGCTCGGGGGAGAGAGTGACTGTCGCCAAGAGTGGTTGCACGGTCTCCTCCTCAATCTCAGGATCCACGTAGTAGAAGCCGCCCCCTTCAGTCCCATACTTGAGGTAGGCAAGGGTCGTGGGGCATCGGGGGGAGGGAGCTCACACTCGGAACAAAAGTGCCCCGCGCAGCCACAGTTGAGGCACATTGTCTCTTCACGAGACTTGGGGCGGCCAACACGACGGGTGGGAACCGCTGGAGCCGCCTGCTCCAACGTCCCCACCGGAGCGGAGCTGTCAATGACCCCCGAGGCCTTCTTCTTCTTGTGTTTCTTCTTCTTCTTTGACTGAGCAGCCGCACCAGGAGCGTCAAGGGGCCGCCGCGGGGAGTTCGGCCGTTCAGAACGGGCATTGACCCGAAGTCCCTTAGGACCATCATCACGGGATGCGCGTCGGTCCACCCGGCGGCTCGGGGCAGGAGACCACTCATGGTGAGGCTCGTGTGCACGGTGCTCTCCCTGTTCAGAGGAGCCACCCCGCGAGCCAGTAGCCTCACCCCAACCCGAGCCACGGTGGTGCCAGTCCCTGTCGGACACGCGGGGCGCATCCTGCCGAGTAGCGGCCGGCCGCGGGAGGATCCCATCTTGCAAGCGAGCCACCGGCAAGGGCCGAGATTCCAGTTCCGACCGGAGGGAATCCTCCCGGGCCAAGTCAGCAACCCGACGGCGCTCAGCCTCCCGACATCGAGCATCTCCAGGGGAGCCCGGGAGAGGCAAACGAGGGTCCCGGGCCGGGTCACGCAGGGGAGGGGACTGCTAGAGAGAGGTGCCGGCATAGGTCCTCGCCCGACCAGACCATCTCGGACCCGCCTCACTCCGCGCCGCAGATGACTACAAGGGACGCTTGGGACTCGGCTGACCGTCTGGCACCTCACGGCCAATCAGCACTTCGAGGTAGGACCGGGGAGCCGCCGAGGAAGGAGGGGTGGAAGAAGGGGCGACCGGCGGTGCAGTCGGAGTCAGGGAAGGGAGCAAAGACGGCGGCAGAGGGGCAAGGATGCGAATGGAATGGGCAAACCACACATAACGTTTGACATCAACCCTAGATGTCGGCGCCCCCACCTGCGGGTCGGATCCAGATCCAACGGGCGGGATCAGCTAGGGCAAGCAGCAACTCATGGTTGGCCTGGTACAGAATAGCCTGGGCCGACAGCCCATCCCGCCCATGCATAGCCCGACCACGCCCACGCAAGCCGTCCTAAGACCCACCTGGGCCAGCGGCAGTGCAGGACCTAGTCGGCCCACACAGCCTCGCTGCCCTAGCAGGACCCGACCACGGCATTGCCTCGACCCAGGGCGACACCGGCGGCGGCAGCACCGGCACCTCCGCTCCCCTGGCCACCGGCCCGGCCACGACCAAGCCAAGTTGCTCAGCCGCAGCCTGGGCCAGGGCAGGTGAGGGCGCCGAGCCACCCACCACTGGAGAGCAGGGGTCATGCCGTCCCGGTCGCCATGGGGATCAGAGGTGGCAGAGGACGAACGTGACACGTGGCCGGTGGCAGACCAGGGCAGTAGAGACGAGCGCCAGGCCGCCCGCAGCGAGGTACGACTCGGGCCGCCGCCAAGAACATGTCGAAGAGCGGCGACGCCTTCCGCACCGGGCGCTCCACAATAGCCCCCTCCTCCTCTTCCTCCTCGGCGAGATCAGACCAACTCACCAGCGACGACGTGATTGAGAGTGACGCCCCGCAGCCGGGGGAGGCTACCGGACCCATGACGGGGGCGGTGCTGGCCATGACAGAGGTGGCCGGTCGGCCCAGTGTGCGAGCACCGGCGGGGAGCTCATGTCACCTTAACGGTCGCCAGTAGGACTTCTCCCCACTTGGGGCGCGCCTTGGCCGGCCTCCCCTCCTCTCCCTCCTTTATATACGTGGGAGGGGGTGCCTCCTAGACAGACAATTGTTCCAAGCCATGTGCGGCGCTCCCCTGCACCGTTTACTCCTCTGGTCATATTGTCGTAGTGCTTAGGCGAAGCCCTGCGCGGACCACTTTACCATCACTGTCACCACGCCGTCGTGCTGACAAAACTCTCCCTCGACACTTTGCTGGATCAAGAGTTCGAGTGACGTCATCGAGCTGAACGTGTGCAGAACTCGAAGGTGTCGTACGTTCGGTTCTTGATCGGTTGAATCGAGAAGATGTTCGACTACATCAACCACGTTAAGCTAATGCTTCCGCTTTCGGTCTACGAGGGTACGTGGACACACTCTCCCCCTCCCGTTGCTATGCATCTCCTAGATAGATCTTGCATGATCGTAGGAATTTTTTTGAAATTGCATGTTACGTTCTCCAAAAGTGGCATCAGAGCCAGGTCTATGTGTAGATGATATGCACGAGTAGAACACAAAGAGTTGTGGGCGATCATAGTCATACTGCTTACCACCAGTGTCTTATTTTGATTCGGCGGTATTGTTGGATGAAGCGGCCCGGACCAACCTTACATGACCACGTTCATGAGACTGGTTCCACCGTTAGACATGCAACTTGTTTTGCATAAAGGTGGCTAGCGGGTATCTGTTTCTCCAATTTTGGTTGAATTGAATTTGACTATGGTCGGTCCTTGTTGAAGGTTAAAACAACATACTTGATAAAACATTGTTGTGGTTTTGATGCATAGGTAAGAATGGCTCTTACTAGAAGCCCATAGCAGCGACGTAAAACTTGCAACAACAAAGTAGAGGACGTCTAACTTGTTTTTGCAGGGCTTGTTGTGATGTGATATGGTCAAGACATGATGTGATAAATGTTATTGTATGAGATGATCATGTTTTGTAAATGTTATCGGCAACTGGTAGGAGCCTTATGGTTGTCGCTTTATTATATGAAATGCAATCGCCATGTAATTGCTTTACTTTATCACTATGCATTAGATATAGCTATAGAAGCAATAGTTGGCGAGACGACAACGACACTACGCTTGAGATCAAGGTGTCAAGCCAGTGATGATGGAGATCATGACGGTGCTTTGGAGATGGAGACCAAAGGCACAAGATGATGATGGCCATATCATGTCACATACTTTGATTGCATGTGATGTTTATATTTTATGCATCTTATTTTGCTTAGTACGGCGGTAGCATTATAAGATGATCCCTCACTAAAATTTCAAGGTACAAGTGTTCTCCCTGAGTATGCACCATTGCGACAATTCGTCGTGCCGAGACACCACGTGATGATCGGGTGTGATAAGCTCTACGTTCACATACAAAGGGTGCAAGACAGTTTTGCACATGCGGAATACTCGGGTTAAACTTGACGAGACTAGCATGTACAGACATGGCCTCAGAACACTAGAGACCGAAAGGTCGAACGTGAATCATATAATAGATATGATCAACATAGAGATGTTCACCATTGAAAACTACTGCACCTCACGTGATGACCGGACATGGTTTAGTTGATATGGATCACGTGATCATTTAGATGACTCGAGGGATGTCTATCTAAGTGGGAGTTCTTAAGCAATATGATTAATTGAACTTAATTTATCATGAACTTAGTCCTGATAATTTTTGCATATCTATGTTGTAGATCAATGGCCCGTGCTACCATTCCCTTGAATTTTAATGCGTTCCTAGAGAAAGCTAAGTTGATAGATGATGGTAGCAACTACACGGACTGGGTCCGTAACTTGAGGATTATCCTCATTGCCGCTCAGAATAATTATGTCCTTGATGCACCATTAGGTGAAAGGCCTGCTACAGGAGCAACTGTTGATGTTATGAACGTCTGGCAAGCTTGATATGATGACTACTCGACAGTTCAACGTGACATGCTTTACCGCTTAGAATTAGGACTTCAAAGACGTTTTGGACGCATGGACCATATGAGATGTTCCGGGAGTTGAAGTTAATATTTCAAGCAAATGCCTGAGTTCAGATATATGAAGTCTCCAACAAGTTCTATAGCTGCAAGATGGACGAGAACAATTATATCAGTGAACACATACTCAGACTGTCTGGGTACCGTAACCACTTGACTCAGCTGGGAGTTAATCTTCCGGATCATAGTGTTATTGACAGAGTTCTTCAATCACTGTCACGAAGCTACAAAGGCTTCATGATGAACTATAATATGCAAGGGATGGAAAAGACTATTCTCGAGCTCTTTCCAATGCTAAAAGTGAAGGAAATATGCCCCAGAGGCAATAATAAAGTTATTATTTATTTCCTTATATCATGATAAATGTTTATTATTCATGCTAGAATTGTATTAAACGGAAACTTAGTACATGTGTGAATACATAGACAAATAGAGTGTCACTAGTATGCCTCTACTTGACTAGCTCATTGAATCAAAGATGGTTAAGTTTCCTAGCCATAGACATGAGTTGTCATTTTATTAACAGGATCACATCATTAGAGAATGATGTGACTGATTAGACCCATTCCGTTAGCTTAGCACGATGATCGTTTAGTTTGTTGCTATTGCTTTCTCCATAACTATACATGTTCCAATGACTATGAGTTCATGCAACTCCCGAATACCGGAGGAACACTTTGTGTACTACCAAACATCACAACGTAACTGGGTGATTATAAAGGTGCTCTACAGGTGTCTCCGATGGTGTTTGTTCAGTTGGCATGGATCAAGATTAGGATTTGTCACTCCGATTGTCGGAGAGGTATCTCTGGGCCCTCTTGGTAATGTACATCACTATAAGCCTTGCAAGCAATGTAGCTAATGAGTTAGTTATGCGATGTAGCATTACGGAACGAGTAAAGAGTCTTGCCGGTAACGAGATTGAACTAGGTATTGAGATACCGACGATCGAATCTCGGGCAAGTAACATTCCGATGACAAAGGGAACAATGTATGTTGTTATGTGGTTTGACCAATAAAGATCTTCGTAGAATATGTAGGAACCAATATGAGCATCCAGGTTCTGCAATAGGTTATTGACCAGAGATGAGTCTCGGTCGTGTCTACATGGTTCTCGAACCCGTAGGGTCTGCACGCTTAACGTTCGGTGACGACCGGAATTATGAGTTTATGTGTTTTGATGTACCAAAGGTTGTTCAGAGTCCCGAATGAGATCATGGACATGACGAGGAGTCTCGAAATGTTCGAGACGTAAAGATCGATATATTGGAAGGCTATATTTCGGACATCGGAAAGGTTCTGAGTGGTTCGGTATTTATCGGAGTACCGGAGAGTTACGGGAATTCGCCGGGGAGTATATGGGCCTTATTGGGCTTTAGGGGGGAGAGAGAGCGGCTGCCTAGGGCAGGCCGCGCTCCCCCAAGGCCTAGTCCTAATTGTACTAGGGGGAGGGGCGGCGCCCCCTCCTTCCTTCTCTTCTCTCTTCCCCTTCCTTCTCTCCTACCCCTACTACATGGAAGGAGGGGGGTGGGGGAATCCTACTCCTGATGGGAGTAGGACTCCCCAGGGCGCGCCATAGTAGAGGGCCGACCCTCCCCCTCCTCCACTCCTTTATATACGGGGGAGGGGGCACCCCATGGACACACAATTTGATCATTGATCTTTAGCGGTGTGCGGTGCCCCCCTCCACCATAATCCACCTCGGTCATATCATAGAGGTGCTTAGGCAAAGCCCTGTTCCGGTAGCATCATCATCACCGTCATCACGCCGTCGTGCTGACGAAACTCTCCCTCAAAGCTCTACTGGATCGTGAGTTCGCAGGATGTCACCGAGCTGAACGTGTGCAAATCGCAGTGGTGTCGTACCTTCGGTGCTAGATCGGTCGATTGTGAAGACGTACGACTACATCAACCGAGTTGTCATAACGCTTCCGCTTATGGTCTATGAGGGTACGTAGATGATACTCTCCCCTTTCATTGCTATGCATCACCATGATCTTGCGTGTGCGTAGGATTTTTTTTGAAATTACCGCGTTCCCCAACAGTGGCATCCGAGCGAGGTCTATGCGTAGATGTTATATGCACGAGTAGAACACAAACGAGTTATGGGCGTGGGTATATACATATTGCTTGCCGTCACTAGTTGATTCTTGATTTGGTGGTATTGTTGGATGAAGCGGCTTAGACCAACATTACGCGTACGCTTACGTGAGACTAGTTCTACCGACAAGCTTCGCACACAGGTGGCTAGTGGGTGTCTGTTTCTCCAACTTTAGTTGAATCAGATTCAATGAACAGGGTTCTTTCTAGAGATCAAAAAGCAATCACTATACCGTGTTGTGGTTTTTGATGCGTAGGTAAGAATGGTTTTTGCTCAGCCCGTAGCAGCCACGTAAAACTTGCAACAACAAAGTAGAGGACTTCTAACTTTTTTTTGCAGGGCATGTTGTGATGTGATATGGTCAAGATGTGATGAGATATAAGTTGTTGTATGAGATGATCATGTTTTGTTAAAGTTCTCGGCAACTGGCAGGACCCTTATGGTTGTCTCTTTATTGCATAAGATGCAAGCGCCATATAATTGCTTTACTTTATCGCTATGCGATAGCAACAGTTGCAAAAGCAATAGTTGGTGAGACGACCATGTGACAACACATTGATAGAGATCAAGATGATGGAGACCATGTTTTCATGCCGGTGATGATAGAGACCATGACGGTGTTTTGGAGATGGAGATCAAAGGCACAAGATGATGATGACCATATCATGTCACATATTTTGATTGCATGTGATGTTTATCCTTTATGTATCTTATTTTGCTTAGTTCGGTGGTAGCTTTATAAGATGATCTCTCACTAAATTTCAAGGTATAAGTGTTCTCCCTGAGTATGCACCGTTGCGACAGTTCGTCGTGCCGAGATACCACGTGATGATCGGGTGTGATAAGCTCTATGTTCACATACAACGGGTGCAAGCCAGTTTTGCACACGCGGAATACTCGGGTTAAACTTCATGAGCCTAGCATATGCAGATATGACCTCAGAACACTGGAGACCGAAAGGTCGAGCGTGAATCATATAGTAGATATGATCAACATAGTGATGTTCACCATTGAAAACTACTCCATCTCACGTGATGATCGGACATGGATTAGTTGATTTGGATCACGTGATCATTTAGATGACTAGAGGGATGTATATCTAAGTGGGAGTTCTTAAGCAATATGATTAATTGAACTTTAATTTATCATGAACTTAGTCCTAATAGTATTTGCATATCTATGTTGTAGATCAATAGCTTGTGATGTAGCTCCCCGTTTATTATTGATATGTTCCTAGAAAAAATAAGTTGAAAGATGTTAGTATCAATGATGCGAACAAGCTCCATGATATGAGGATTATCCTCATTGCTGCACAGAAGTATTATGTCGTTGATGCACCGCTAGGTGACAGACCTATTGCAGGAGCAGATACAGACGTTATGAACGTTTGACAAAGATCGGTATGATGACTACTTGATAGTTTAGTGCACCATGCTTTACGGCTTAGATCCGGGACGTCAAAAACGTTTTGAACGCCACAGAGCGTATAAGATATTCCAAGAGCTGAAATTGGTATTTCAGACTCATGGCCGAGTCGAGAGGTATCAGACCACTGACAAGTACATTGCCTACAAGATGGAGGAGAATAGCTCAACCAGTGAGCATGTGCTCAGATTGTCTGAGTACTACAATCGCTTGAATCAAGTGGGAGTTAATATTCTAGATAAGATAGTGATTGAAACAGTTCTCTAGTTACTATCACCAAGTTACTGGAACTTCGTGATGAACTATAATATGCAAGGGATGATGAAAACGATTCCCCGAGCTCTTCGCGATACTGAAATCGGCGAAGGTAGAAATCAAGAAAAGCATCAAGTGTTGATGGTTGACAAGACCACTAGTTTCAAGTAAAAGGGCTAGGGAAAGAAAGGGAACTTCAAGAATAATGGCAAGCAAGTTGCCACTCCCATGAAGAAGCTCAAAGCTAGACCCAAGCCTGAAACTGAGTGCTTCTACTCCAAAGGAAATGGTCACTGGAAGTGGATCTGCCCTAGATACTTTGCGGATAAGAAGGATGGCCAAGTGAACAAAGGTATATTTGATATACATGTTATTGATGTGTACTTTACTAGTGTTTATAGCAAACCCCTCGGTATTTGATACTGGTTCAATTGCTAAGAGTAGTAACTCGAAACGGGAGTTGCAAAATAAATAGAGACTAGTTAAGGGCGAGGTGACGATGTGTGTTGGAAGTGATTCCAAGGTTGATAAGATCACCATCGCACACTCCCTTTACCTTCGGGATTAGTGTTGAAGCTAAAATAAATGTTATTTGGTGTTTGCATTGAGCATAATATGATTGGATCATGTTTATTGCAATACAGCTATTCATTTAAGTCAAAGAATAATTGTTATTTTGTCTACATGAATAAAACTTTCTGTGGTCATACACCCAAGGTGAATGGTTTATTGAATCTCGATCGTAGTAATACACATATTCATAATATTGAAGCCAAAAGATGCAAAGTTAATAATGATAGTGCAACTTATTTGTGGCACTGCCGTTTAGGTCATATTGGTGTAAAGCGCATGAAGAAACTCCTTGCTAATGGGCTTTTGGAATCACTTGATGCTTGAGAACCATGCCTCATGGGCAAGATGACTAAGACTCCGTTCTCTGGAACAATGTAGTGAGCAACTGACTTATTGGAAATAATACATACTGATGTATGCAGTCCAATGAGTGTTGAGGCTCGCGGCGGGTATCGTTATTTTCTGACCTTCACAGATGATTTGAGCAGATATGGGTATATCTAATTGATGAAACATAAGTCTGAAACATTTGAAAAGTTCAAAGAATTTCTGAGTGAAGTGGAAAAACATCGTAACAAGAAAATAAAGTTTCTTCGATCTGATCGCGGAGACGAATATTTGAGTTACGAGTTAGGTCTTCAATTAAAACAATGTGGAATAGTTTCACAAACTCATGCCACCTGGAACACCACAGCATAATGGTGTGTCCGAACGTCGTAATCGCACTTTACTAGATATGGTGCGATCTATGATGTCTCTTACTAATTTACCGCTATTGTTTTGGGGTTATGCATTAGAGATAGCTACATTCACGTTAAATAGGGAACCATCTAAATCCGTTGAGATGACACCGTATGAACTATGGTCTGGCAAGAAACCTAAGCTGTCATTTCTTAAAGTTTGGAGTTGCAATGCTTACGTGAAGAAGTTTCAACCTGATAAGCACGAACCCAAATCAGAGAAGTGCGTCTTCATAGGATACCAAAAGAAGAAAATGTTGGGTACACCTTCTATCACAGATCCGAAGGCAAGATCTTTGTTGCTAAGAATGGATCCTTTCTAGAGAAGGAGTTTCTCTCGAAAGAAGTGAGTGGGAGGAAAGTAGAACTTGATGAGGTAATTGTACCTTCTCCCGATTTGGAAAGTAGTTCATCACAGAAATCGGTTCTAGTGATTCATACACCAATTAGTGAGGAAGCTAATGATGATGATCATGAAACTTCAGATCAAGTCACTACCGAACCTCTTAGGTCAACCAAAGTACGGTCCGCACCAGAGTGGTACGGTAATCCTATTATGGAAGTCATATTACTAGACCATGACGAACCTACGAACTATGAGGAAGCGATGATGAGCCCAGATTCCACAAAATGGCTTGAGGCCATGAAATCTGAGATGGGATCCATGTATGAGAACAAAGTATGGACTTTGATTGACTTGCCCGATGATCGGTGATTCATTGAGAATAAATGGATCTTCAAGAGGAAGACGAACACTGATAGTAGTGTTACTATCTACAAAGCTCGAATTGTTGCAAAATGTTTTCGACAAGTTCAAGGTGTTGAATACGGTGAGATTTTCTCACTCATATCGATGCTTAAAAAGACTGTCCGAATCATGTTAGCAGTTGCTGCATTTTATATCTGGCAAATGGATGTCAAAACTGCATTCCTTAATGGATTTCTTAAGGAAGAGTTGTATATGACGCAGCCAGAAGGTTTTGTCGATCCTAAAGGTGCTAAGAAAGTGAGCAAGCTCCAGTGATCCATCTATGTACTAGTGCAAGCATCTCGGAGTTGGAATATATGCTTTGATAAAGTGATCAAAGCATATGATTTTATACAGACTTGCGGTCAAGCCTGTATTTACAAGAAAGTGAGTGGGAGCACTACAACATTTCTGATAAGTATATGTGAATGACATATTGTTGATCAGAAATAATGTAGAATTTTCTGGAAATCATAAAGGAATGTTTGAAAGAATTTTTTCAAAGAAAGACCTCGGTGAAGCTACTTACATATTGAGCATCAAGATCTATAGAGATAGATCAAGACGCTTGATATATTTTCAATGTGTACATACCTTGACAAGATTTTGAAGTAGTTCAAAATGGAAAAGTCAAAGAAGGAGTTCTTGCATGTGTTGCAAGGTGTGAAGTTGAGTAAAGACTCAAAACCCGACCACGGCAGAAAATAGAAAGAGAATGAAAAGTCATTCCCTATGCCTCAGTCGTAGGTTCTATAAAGTATGCTATGCTGTGTACCAGACTTATTGTGTACCTCACCATAAGTATGGCAAGAGGGTACAATACTGAGCCAGGAGTGGATCACTGGACAACAGCAAAAATTATCCTTAGAGGACTAAGGAAATATTTCTCGGTTATGGAGGTGATAAAAGAGTTCGTCGTAAAGAGTTACGTCGATGCAAGCTTTTTACATCGATCTAGGTGACTCTAAGTCTCGATCTAGATACATATTGAAAGAGGGAGCAATTAGCTAGAGTAGCTCCGTGCAGGGCATTGTAGACATAGAAATTTGTGAAATACATATGGATCTGAATGTTGCAGACTCGTAGACTAAACATCTCTCACAAGCAAAACATGATCACTCTTTGGGTGTTAATTACATAGCGATGTGAGCTAGATTACTGACTCTAGTAAACCCTTTGGGTATTAGTCACATGGATATGTGAACTAATCACATAAAGATGTGAACTAGATTATTGACTCAAGTGCAAGTGGGAGACTGAAGGAAATATGCCCTAGAGGCAATAATAACGTTATTATTTATTTCCTTATATCATGATAAATGATTATTATTCATGCTAGAATTGTATTAACCAGAAACTTAGTACATGTGTGAATACATACACAAACAGACTATCACTAGTATGCCTCTACTTGACTAGCTCATTGAATCAAAGATGGTTAACTTTCCTAGCCATAGACATGAGTTGTCATTTGATTAACGGGAACACATCATTAGAGAATTATGTGATTGACTTGACCCATTCCGTTAGCTTAGCATGATGATCGTTTAGTTTGTTGCTATTGCTTTCTCCATAACTATACATGCTCCTATGACTATGAGATCATGCAACTCACGAATACCGGAGGAACACTTTGTGTACTACAAAATGTCACAAGATAACAGGGTGATTATAAAGGTGCTCTACAGGTGTCTCCGATGGTGTTTGTTGAGTTGGCACGGGTCAAGATTAGGATTTGTCAATCCGATTGTCGGAGAGGTATCTCTAGGCTCTCTCGGTAATGTACATCACTATAAGCCTTGCAAGCAATGTAGCTAATGAGTTAGTTACGGCATGTAGCATTACGGAACGAGTAAAGAGACTTGCCGGTAACGAGATTGAACGAGGTATTGAGATACCGACGATCGAATCTCGGGCAAGTAACATACCGATGACAAAGGGAACACCGTATGTTGTTATGCGGTTTGACCGATAAAGATCTTCATAGAATATGTAGGAACCAATATGAGCATCCAGGTTCCGCTATTGGTTATTGACCGGAGATGAGTCTCGGTCATGTCTACATAACTCTCGAATCCGTAGGGTCCGCACGCTTAACATTCGGTGACGATCGGAATTATGAGTTTATGTGCTTTGATGTACCGAAGGTTGTTTGGAATCCCGGATGAGATCGGGGACATGACGAGGAGTCTCAAAATGTTCGAGACGTAAAGATCGATATATTGGAAGGATATATTCGGACATCAGAAAGGTTCTGAGTGGTTCGGGTATTTATTGGAGTACCGGAGAGTTATGGGAATTCGCCGGGGAGTATATGGGCCTTATTGGGCTTTAGGGGAGAGAGAGAGAGGGGCTGCCTAGGGCAGGCTGCACCCCCCAAGGCCTAGTCCGTATTGGACTAGTGGGAGGGGCAGCGCCCCCTCCTTCCTTCTCTTCTCTCTTCCCCTTCATTCTCTCCTACTCCTGCTACATGGAAGGGGGGAATCCTACTCCCGGTGGGAGTAGGACTCCCAGGGCGCGCCATAGTAGAGGATCGGCCCTCCCCCCCACTCCTTTATATGCGGGGAGGAGGCACCCCATGGACACACAAGTTGATCATTGATCTTTAGCCATGTGCGGTGCGCCCCTCCACCATAATCCACCTCGGTCATATCACAGCGGTGCTTAGGCGAAGCCCTGTTCTGGTAGTATCATCATTACCATCATCGCGCCGTCGTGCTGACGAAACTCTCCCTCGAAGCTCTACTGGATCGTGAGTTCGCCGGACGTCACCGAGCTGAACGTGTGCATATCGCGAAGGTGTCGTACCTTTGGTGCTAGATCGGTCGATTGTGAAGACGTACGACTACAACAACTGCGTTGTCATAACGCTTCCGCTTACTGTTTACGAGGGTACGTAGACGATACTCTCCCCTCTCGTTGCTATGCATCACCATGATCTTGCGTGTGCGTATGATTTTTTTTGAAATTACTGTGTTCCCCAACAAGTAGCTGTGGAGGTAGAAATCAAGAAGGAGCTTCAAGCGTTGATGGTTAACAAGATCACTAGTTTCAAGAAAAAGGGCAAAGGAAAGAAGGGGAACTTCAAGAAGAATGGCAAGCAAGTTGCTACTCCCGGGAAGAAGCCCAAGTCTGGACCTAAGACTGAAACTGAGTGCTTCTACTATAAAGGGACTGGACACTGGAAGCGGAACTGCCCCAAGTATTTGGTGGATAAGAAGGATGGAAAGTGAACAAAGGTATATTTGAATTACATCTTATTGATGTGTACCTTACTAATGCTCGTAGTAGCGCCCGGGTATTTCATACTGGTTTTGTTGCTCATATTTGCAACTCGAAACAGGGGCTACCGATTAAACGAAGAATGGCTAAGGACGAGGTGACGATGCGCGTCAGAAATGGTTCCAAGGTGGATGTGAATAATTGTTATTTGGTGCCACTTTTGAGTATGAAGATTATATCTAGATCTTGTTTGATGCGAGATGGTTATACATTTAAATCAGAGAATAATTGTAACATCCCAAATTTGCAATTTGGAATGTTATACATTAGATCATCATGCATATCATATTTTCTTGCATTTTGGTTGATCCTAGAAATTTCAAGCAACTCAAGGACCTTCGGAGAAAGTAGGAGATTTCGTTATTTTCATATTTGAGAGTTTTCTCGAATTTTGAAAAGAGGATCATTTGATTTATTTATTTTATCTTCAATAATTTTCCGGTGTCAAAAAAATATGAGAGAGGGAATAATATGACTTTCCCAAAATATAGGAAAAATGAAGATTTAATAAATAGATCACATTTTGTTTGCCGGAGTTTATTTGCATTTTATTTGGATAGGGAAAAATGCGCGTTTTCAAAAATTGCATTTTAGGTTCGGAGAAAAGTTCATTTTGTTCGGCTCATTTTTAGGAGTCGGGGAAAATTTACTTTAGATTTTTCGGAGTTCATTTAGATCTCTTTTTGTTTTTTTTCTCTCCGCGCGGAAACTATTTATAAAAAAACAAAAAAACAGGATCCAGGCCAGCCGGGCCAAGGCCCAGGCCAGCCACCGCCGCGCCCCAGCCCCTGCGCGCAGCCAGCGCCAGGCGCAGGAGGCCGCCGCCTCGCCTCTTGTCTTAGCCGAGTCCTAGATGGACTCTAGGCTAGCTTTTTCCTTTATTCCGTTTTTCTTTTTCATCTAGGATTCCTAACCCTAGTCTATTTCTTGTCCCCTACCTCAAGAAACCCTCACCCCTCCCCAATATAAATACCCAAGCACCCCCCCTCTAAATCATCAAACCCAAAGCCTAGAGCTCCACCACACCCCGCACCGCGCCACCTCTCACCCGCGCCGCGCCCTGCGTCAACACCCCGCCCGCGCCCCACACCCGCCGCCGCCGCTTTTAGCTGCCGCCGCCGCCCTACGCCGCCGCCGCCGGAGCCCCTCGCTGGAGGTTGCCCCGCGTCTCTTTTCCTCGGATCATTTTCTTCTAATCGATCCGATTCTTTTCTTCTCGTCCGATTTGTTTTCTTTCCGGTTCTTTTCTAAACCGTTCCGGTTTTCTAGATCAGTTTTTTGTTCGATTTTCTTTTCCGAAACCCTAGATCGGATTCGTTTTCTTTTCTGATTTAGTTGCCTTTGGACCGTTCGCCGGACCGTTCGTCCTAACGAACGTGATCACCGGATTCTTCTAGGTTAACGAACGTCCGTTCGTTTAACCGTTCTTCTTTTTCTTCTCGTCGGATTTATTCCGCGTCTTTTCCGCGATCGTGATCTCAGATCCGATCTCCTTTCTAGTCTTTCTTCTCGCTCGTTTATCAGAATCAGGTGATTCAAGCGCCTGGAGTTTCGTTTCGAAACCGCCGTTCCGTCTAATCAACTTAAACAAGTTTTTGCCCCGGTAAAATTTGACCTAGTTTCAACTTGCTAGAACCGAGTTGTTTTCTTTCGCCCATTTGTTTCTTTGTTCGGTTCTTTCTTTCTGTGCAACCGGAGTTCTTAAGTTGAACTACCTGGTTCGTTCTCTTGTTCGAGTTTTACCTGTGCATTAGATGAGTACTTATTGTATGCTTGTTGTTTGTCTGCGATAGATTACCCGGATTGCGCCGCTTGTTACTTCGAAACCCTAGGACTCGCGGATCATCAGCAAGGCAAGTAACACTTTGATCATACCTTTCTACAACCCATGTTTTATTGCATTAGATCAATCCTCTCGCATTGCATGATTAGGATCTAATTAAATTATGGGATGGGAAGTAGATGATGTAGTACCTATTACCTGTTTATTATGAAACCTTTGGGAGTTACTTCTACGTTTGCTTATTATGCCATGCTATGCTAGTAGATGTGGATTGGGTGAGTGATATCCATGACAGATGTGAGTTTATTAATTTTAATGGTTTATCTAAGGTGGCAACTTAAACACACATCTGGGTGGATTGAGGCACCTGATGTCTATCAGGACTTGCCTGTTTTTTTTCGGACCGCCACCCAGGCTCAAAGGGATCATAAGATCTTTCATGCTAGAAACTTTCGTGTGCAGCCACATGCCATTATGGGCTCTGGCATAGTTGACTAAGTTGTGCGAACTGTTATGGGGTGGACTAGCAGATGTAGGGGTTGTAGGTGGTACGGTCTACCCCACATGTAAGGTGCTAGCGCTTCTGAAAGACTGTGTCTCGGTCACCCGTTTCTCAAACACCATGTAGTGCGAGAAAACAAACAGAGGCGATCGAGTCTTGTGGGAAAAGTGCGCAAACCTCTGCAGAGTGTAACAAACTAATCATGATTAGCCGTGTCCCCAGTTATGGACAACTTGAGTATCTAGTACCTGAATATCCTGTGAATCTCAACATGTTACTTCTAATTAATGTTGTTGGGTTTTAATTAATTTTAAATTGGGATTGAGAATGCTGTCAACCATTCTCAATGTTTAACAACCACCATCATAGTTAAATAAACTTATTCCTTTGCAGTAGGGAAAAATTGGCTTTATGCAAAACTGTAACCATAGAGCTTTCCACCAGCCATATATGCATATAGTATAGCTGTTTCATTCCATTACTCTCTATGTGTTACATTGCCAGCATATTCCATGTGCTGGCCCGTTTTCGGGCTGAAACTTTAATGTTGCAGACTTTTCAGACGACGATTGAGGTGTTCTTAGGTCGTGGTTCTATACTCAGTGATGCCGCTGGAGTTGATGGACCCATTTGTCTTCCGAGTCTTCCGCTGTTATCTTTATAATATGGCCTTAAGCCATATTTATTGTAAGAAGTTCTTTTTGAGCCATCGATGTAATAAGTGTGTGATTGCAACTCTGCTATAAATCCTCGATGTACTGTGTGGTGTCAGCATTACTGATCCAGGGATGACACCGTAGCACAGTAGACATGATCCATTCGGGTCAGGTCGCTACAGAGATGGTATCAGAGCACACACTGACTGTAGGACACAACCACTAAGTTAAAGCCATAGATCACCATTCTCTTCTCATTTTCTAACTCCTCATCTTTTCTACTCTTTAGGATGACAAATGCGAAGATTAAGTACGCTCAACCGGATGAAGGCACACCATTTGGAATTCACCTGAAGGAAGTCACCAAGTACCTGAACATTGGATTACCAAGCTTCACGGGAACCTTCAACGCCACTCTGCCTGAGGAGGAGCGCTGGAAGATTCAAGCTCACGTTCCGGGAAGGACATTCGCGCCAATCACGAAACCTATAGATAGGTTTTTCAATGCACCAACTTGGAGTCTGGGAAGGAGCATGGCAGCTCATATCACCATAGGACACATTGGAGAAGTTTATCAAGAAGACCTCAAGGACACTATCTACCAGATTTGCGGACGCCGAGACAAACAATGGGAGTTAGTCAGCACCAAGAAGGATAGATCCATTGCATCATTCATCCAGGAGTTAAACCAGCACATTCTACGCCACGAGAACCAGATGTGCAATGACATGATAGAGTTGAAGAATGCGAAGGCAAGGATCATCGAGCTAGAAGGAGAACTGAAGTCTACACGCAAGGACTACATGGATGAGATCGTAGCTCTAGCAAGACACAATTACGATCTTAAGTAGGAGATTGAAGAACTCAAGAGGAAGTTAGCATCCCAGGAGGACGACGAGTACGTTGCATGTCCGGACAACTACATCATCATCGACGACACCGATTCGGATCCAAGTGAACCCGACTTTGAAGACGAAGCTGGAGCAGATATCATGGAGTCTTCCATCGGTTCAAATTTCTAGATGACCACCAGATAGTAGTAGAATTCCCCCATGTAAACATTATAGTCGAGCACTTTTGCGATAGTCAGACCGTTTGTAAGCCCTTGTTTGATTGATTGAAGTGATTTTGTGTGCTTTTGCCTCATGTGCATATGGGTAGTGTTTTCCCTTTAGACCCCCTCTATTCTCAATTCTCGTCTTTTCTAAACCCTCAGATGCCTCCGAGACGTGACAATGGATTTCCACCGGAGCTCACTCAGTTGATCCAGCAGCAGAATCAATTGATGCAGATGTTAGTCCAGAACCAGCAGAACAACAACAACAACCCACCACCACCACCACCTGTTGACCACTTAGCCCATTTCCTTAGGCTGAATCCACCGGTGTTTTCCAGTAGCACCGAGCCGATAGTAGCAGACGATTGGCTCCGCAAGATAGGAAGGGAGTTGACCACCGCAGGATGCACAGATGGTGAGGAAGTGAAGTTTGCCGCACATCAGCTTGACGGACCCGCGGCAGCATGGTGGGAGAATTTCACAGCCACTTACCCAGTTGACACTGTCACATGGGATCAGTTTCAGCAAGCTTTCCGCACTGCCCATGTTTCAGCAGGAGCTATGGCCATAAAGAAGCATGAGTTTCGCAACTTACGCCAAGGAGGAAGGACAGTTGGCCAGTACGTTGACGATTTCAGCAAGTTAGCACGTTATGCCCCAGATGACGTTGCTATGGATGCAACTAAGCAGGAGAAGTTTCTGGAAGGACTGAATGATGAACTAAGCATGCAGTTGATGGTAGCGAGTTTCAACAACTCCCAGGGGTTGGTAGATCGTGCCATCATGATTGAAGGGAAGCAACAGCAGATTGAGAACCGCAAGAGGAAATATGGACAGGGGAAGTATAACTCTGGAGCCCAGCAGAAGCCCCGTTTTGCCCCTAAACCGGGATTTAAGTTTCAGCACACCCATGGAGGAGGTAGCTCGCACAACCATAATGGCCACAAGAATGGTAATGGGAATGGAGGAAGCAACGGCCAGAACCGGACCACCCCATCAACCTCAGCCAAGAAGGACTTGAGCCACGTCACTTGTTTCAAGTGTTCCAAGACCGGACATTATGCCAATGAATGTCCCGAAGGCCAAAATGGAAATGGCAATGGAAGCTCTGGGAAGAAGCCGGACCCTTTTAGCAGGGGACAGGTGAACCACATTAGTGTGGAGGAGGTTGAAGATCAGCCTGATGCAGTAATCGGTAAGTTTTTGGTTAAGTCATTTACCGCACTTGTTCTTTTTGATACTGGTGCATCGCATTCATACATCTCAAGGGGATTTGTGGATAAGTATAACCTACCAACCCAAGCCCTTAGGTCACCCATGTTAGTAACCTCACCAGGAGCGGAGTTTATGGCTAGACGATGGTGTGATCGGTTACCATTAAGGATTGGTAACTATGTGTTTCCCTCAGACCTAATAATATTGGAATCTCAAGGATTGGATGTGATATTAGGCATGGATTGGTTATCAAAGTATGAAGGGAATATTGAGTGTGCTAGTAAGTCAATTTTGCTTACCACACCAGAAGAATGAAGGATCAAGTATGTATCCCGGCATGTACCAAAAAGGACACAAGTGAATTGCCTAACAGGAGTCATGCAGGAGGAAGTACCAGTGGTAAAGGATTTTCCTGATGTATTTCCGGAGGAATTGCCAGGCATGCCACCAGATAGAGACATTGAGTTTTTGATTGAGTTATTGCCAGGTACAGGCCCAATATCGAAGCGACCATACCGAATGCCAGCAAAGGATTTGGTAGAAATTAAGAATCAGATTAAGGAGTTATTGGATAAAGGTTATATTCGCCCAAGTCCTTCGCCTTGGGGATCACCCGTACTTCTAGTGGAAAAGAAGGATGGATCATTAAGGATGGTTGTAGATTATCGGGGATTGAATGAAGTAACCATCAAGAATAAGTACCCACTGCCAATGATCAACGATCTGTTTGATCGGTTGCAAGGAGCTAATGTGTTTTCCAAGATCGATTTGCGATCAGGGTACCATGAATTGAAGATTCGAGAGCAGGACATACCTAAGACAGCATTCACCACAAGATATGGATTGTATGAGTATACCGTTATGTCATTTGGATTGACTAACGCGCCTGCCTATTTCATGAACCTGATGAACAAAGTGTTTATGGAGTTTCTGGATAAGTTCGTCGTAGTGTTCATTGATGACATCCTAGTTTATTCAAAGAATGAAGAGGAGCATAAGGAACATTTGCGTTTGGTTATGGAGAAACTAAGGGAACATCAGTTATACGCCAAATTCAGCAAATGTGAGTTTTGGTTGAAGGAAGTTGGATTCCTTGGACACGTTATATCCGGAGAAGGTACAGCAGTTGACCCCACTAAGGTTGAGACCGTAACCGAATGGGAATCACCAAAAATAGTTGGAGAGATCCGGAGTTTTCTTGGACTCGCAGGATACTACCGGAGATTCATTGAGAATTTTTCAAAGATTGCAAAGCCTATGACTGAATTGTTGAAGAAGGATACAAAGTTCAATTGGACTGAGGAATGTGAGGCTAGTTCCAGGAATTGAAGAAACATTTGGTCACCTCACCAGTATTTATTTTTCCAGATCAGACCAAGGATTATGAGATGTATTGCGACGCTTCACGTCGAGGACTTGGAGCAGTGCTTATGCAGGAAGGGAGAGTTGTTTCGTATGCTTCACGGCAACTGAAGCCTCATGAGTTGAATTATGCCACGCATGATTTGGAGTTAGCAGCCATAGTGCATGCATTGAAGACGTGGAGACATTTCCTCATTGGAAATCATTGTGAGGTGTACACGGATCACAAGAGTTTGAAGTACAATTTCACGCAGAAGGAGTTGAACCTCAGACAAAGGAGATGGTTGGAGCTCATCAAGGATTACGATATGAGATTGCATTACCATCCCGGAAAAGCTAATGTAGTAGATGACACATTGAGCCGTAAGAGCCATGTCAACACCCTAAATGACTGAAGAAATACCCAAGGAGTTAGCAGAAAACCTTCGGAACTATTTCCAAACATATCCGAGAGGCTATGTAGCCGCATTGGAGATTCAGTCAACATTGATGGATAAACTCCGCATACGGAAGGAGGTGCAGGACACCGTTACCAAACCAGTTTTCTTATAACAACAGCTATCAAACCAGTTTGAAGATGGCACCTTTCGAAGCTTTATACAGAAGGAGGTGCAAGACACCGTTGTCATGGAACGAAGTTGGAGACCGTCAATTCTTTGGACAGATTTGATTAAGGAGTCTGAACGGAAAGTTAAGTTGATTCGCGATAGGCTCAAGGTAGCCCAGTCCAGGCAGAAGAGCTACGCAGATTCAAAACGCAAGGAGACGGTTTACGAAACCGGAGACAGAGTTTATCTCCGAGTATCTCCACTTCGAGGAGTTAAGCGCTTTGGAGTTAAGGGAAAGTTAGCACCGCGTTTCGTTGGACCATTTAAGATCTTGAAACTTATGGGAGAAGTCGCTTATAAGTTGGAATTACCGGAGGGACTGTCAGGAGTTCATGATGTATTCCATGTTTCTCAGCTGAAGAAATGTCATGCCGAGATGGCGGAGATACCGCTAAGAGATACCGTGCCACTCGAAGCGATTCAGTTGAAGGACGACTTAACATATGAGGAGAAGCCAGTTAAGATTCTCGATTATGCCAGCAGAGTTACTCGCAGCAAGGTTATCAAGTTTTGCAAAGTTCAGTGGAACCACCATTCAGAGGATGAAGCCACCTGGGAGAAAGAAGAAGATTTGCTCAAGGACCACCCTCACCTATTTTCTAGCCAACCAGAATCTCGAGGGCGAGATTCATCTTAAGGGGGGTAGGTTTGTAACATCCCAAATTTGCAATTTGGAATGTTATACATTAGATCATCATGCATATCATATTTTCTTGCATTTTGGTTGATCCTAGAAATTTCAAGCAACTCAAGGACCTTCGGAGAGAGTAGGAAATTTCGTTATTTTCATATTTGAGAGTTTTCTCGAATTTTGAAAAGAGGATCATTTGATTTATTTATTTTATCTTCAATAATTTTCCGGTGTCAAAAAAATATGAGAGAGGGAATAATATGACTTTCCCAAAATATAGGAAAAATGAAGATTTAATAAATAGATCACATTTTGTTTCCCGGAGTTTATTTGCATTTTATTTGGATAGGGAAAAATGCGCGTTTTCAAAAATTGCATTTTAGGTCCGGAGAAAAGTTCATTTTGTTCGGCTCATTTTTAGGAGTCGGGGAAAATTTACTTTAGATTTTCGGAGTTCGTTTAGATCTCTTTTTGTTTTTTTTTCTCTGCGCACGGAAACTATTTATAAAAAAAACAAAAAAAAACAGGAGCCAGGCCAGCCGGGCCAAGGCCCAGGCCAGCCACCGCCGCGCCCCAGCCCCTGCGCGCAGCCAGCGCCAGGCGCAAGAGACCGCCGCCTCGCCTCTTGTCTTAGCCGAGTCCTAGATGGACTCTAGGCTAGCTTTTTCCTTTATTCCGTTTTTCTTTTTCATCTAGGATTCCTAACCCTAGTCTATTTCTTGTCCCCTACCCCAAGAAACCCTCACCCCTCCCCAATATAAATACCCAAGCACCCCCCCTCTAAATCATCAAACCCAAAGCCTAGAGCTCCACCACACCCCGCGCCGCGCCACCTCTCACCCGCGTCGCGCCCTGCGTCAACACCCCGCCCGCGCCCCACACCCGCCGCCGCCGCTTTTAGCCGCCGCCGCCGCACCTAGCCGCCGCCGCCCTACGCCGCCACCGGAGCCCCTCGCCGGAGACCTCGCCGGAGGTTGCCCTGCGTCTCTTTTCCTCGGATCGTTTTCTTCTAATCGATCCGATTCTTTTCTTCTTGTCCGATTCGTTTTCTTTCCGGTTCTTTTCTAAACCGTTCCGGTTTCCTAGATCGGTTTTTTGTTCGGTTTTCTTTTCCGAAACCCTAGATCGGATTCGTTTTCTTTTCTGATTTAGTTGCCTTTGGACCGTTTGCCGGACCGTTCGTCCTAACGAACGTGATCACCGGATTCTTCTAGGTTAACGAACGTCCGTTCGTTTAACCGTTCTTCTTTTTCTTCTCGTCGGATTTATTCCGCGTCTTTTCCGCGATCGTGATCACAGATCCGATCTCCTTTCTAGTCTTTCTTCTCGCTCGTTTATCGGAATCAGGTGATTCAAGCGCCTGGAGTTTCGTTTCGAAACCGCCGTTCCGTCTAATCAACTTAAACAAGTTTTTGCCCCGGTAAAATTTGACCTAGTTTCAACTTGCTAGAACCGAGTTGTTTTCTTTCGCCATTTGTTTCTTTGTTCGGTTCTTTCTTTCTGTGCAACCGGAGTTCTTAAGTTGAACTACCTGGTTCGTTCTCTTGTTCGAGTTTTACCTGTGCATTAGATGAGTACTTATTGTATGCTTGTTGTTTGTCTGCGATAGATTACCCGGATTGCGCCGCTTGTTACTTCGAAACCCTAGGACTCGCGGATCATCAGCAAGGCAAGTAACACTTTGATCATACCTTTCTACAACCCATGTTTTATTGCATTAGATCAATCCTCTCGCATTGCATGATTAGGATCTAATTAAATTATGGGATGGGAAGTAGATGATGTAGTACCTATTACCTGTTTATTATGAAACCTTTGGGAGTTACTTCTACGTTTGCTTATTATGCCATGCTATGCTAGTAGACGTGGATTGGGTGAGTGATATCCATGACAGATGTGAGTTTATTAATTTTAATGGTTTATCTAAGGTGGCAACTTAAACACACATCTGGGTGGATTGAGGCACCTGATGTCTATCAGGACTTGCCTGTTTTTTTTCGGACCGCCACCCAGGCTCAAAGGGATCATAAGATCTTTCATGCTAGAAACTTTCGTGTGCAGCCACATGCCATTATGGGCTCTGGCATAGTTGACTAAGTTGTGCGAACTCTTACGGGGTGGACTAGCAGATGTAGGGGTTGTAGGTGGTACGGTCTACCCCACATGTAAGGTGCTAGCGCTCTGAAAGACTGTGTCTCGGTCACCCGTTTCTCAAACACCATGTAGTGCGAGAAAACAAACGGAGGCGATCGAGTCTTGTGGGAAAAGTGCGCAAACCTCTGCAGAGTGTAACAAACTAATCATGATTAGCCGTGTCCCCGGTTATGGACAACTTGAGTATCTAGTACCTGAATATCCTATGAATCTCAACATGTTACTTCTAATTAATGTTGTTGGGTTTTAATTAATTTTTAATTGGGATTGAGAATGCTGTCAACCATTCTCAATGTTTAACAACCACCATGATAGTTAAATAAACTTATTCCTTTGCAGTAGGGAAAAATTGGCTTTACGCAAAACTGTAACCATAGAGCTTTCCACCAGCCATATATGCATATAGTATAGCTGTTTCATTCCATTACTCTCTATGTGTTACATTGCCAGCATATTCCATGTGCTGACCCGTTTTCGGGCTGCAACGTTAATGTTGCAGACTTTTCAGATGACGATTGAGGTGTTCTTAGGTCGTGGTTCTATACTCAGTGATGCCGCTGGAGTTGATGGACCCATTTGTCTTCCGAGTCTTCCGCTGTTATCTTTATAATATGGCCTTAAGCCATATTTATTGTAATAAGTTCTTTTTGAGCCATCGATGTAATAAGTGTGTGATTGCAACTCTGCTATAAATCCTCGATGTACTGTGTGGTGTCAGCATTACTGATCCAGGGATGACACCATAGCACAGTAGACGTGATCCATTCGGGTCAGGTCGCTACAATAATGGTTGTTCTATTTATATGAGTAATATCTTTTATGGTCATGCACCCTTGATGGGTGGTCTATTTTTGTTGAATCTTGATCGTGGTGATACACATATTCAACATATTGATGCCAAAAGATGCAAGGTTGATAATGATAGTGCAACATATTTGTGGCACCGCTGTTTAGGTCATATTGCTGTAAAGCGCATCAAGAAACTCCATGCGGATGGACTTTTGGAATCACTTGATTATGAATCATTTGATGCTTGCGAACCATGCCTCATGGGCAAGATGACTAAAACTTCGTTCTCCGAAACAATGGAGTGAGCCACTGACTTATTGGAAATAATACATACTGATGTATGTAGTCCAATAAGTGTTGAGGCTCGCGGCGGGTATCATTATTTTCTGACCATCACAGATGATTTGAGCAGATATGGGTATATCTACTTAATGAAACACAAGTCTGAAACATTTGAAAAGTTGAAAGAATTTTAGAGTGAAGTGGAAAATCATCATAACATGAAAATAAAGTTTCTACAGTCTGATCGCGGAGGCGAATATTTGAGTTACGAGTTTGGTCTTCATTTAAAACAATGTGGAATAGTTTCGCAACTCACGCCACTTGGAACACCACAGCGTAATGGTGTGTCCGAACGTCGTAACCATACTTTATTAGATATGGTGCGATCTATGATGTCTCTTACCGAATTGCCACTATCATTTTGGGGTTGTGCATTAGAGACGGCTGCATTCACGTTAAAGAGCGAACCATCTAAATCCTTGAGACGACACCGTATGAACTATGGTTTGGCAAGAAACCTAAGTTGTCGCTTCTTAAAGTTTGGGGTTGCGATGCTTATGTGAAAAAGCTTTAGCCTGATAAGCTCGAACCCAAATCGGAGAAGTGCGTCTTCATAGGATACCCAAAAGAAACTGTTGGGTACACCTTCTATCACAGATACAAAGGCAAGATATTTGTTGCTAACAATGGATCCTTTCTAGAGAAGGAGTTTCTCTCGAAAGAAATGAGTGGGAGGAAAGTAGAACTTGATGAGGTAATTATACCTTCTCTTGAATTGGAAAGTAGTTCATCACAGAAAACTGTTCCTGTGTTGCGTACACAAATTAGTGAGGAAGCTAATGATTATGATCATGAAACTTCAGATCAAGTTACTACCGAACCTCGTAGGTCAACCAGAGTGCGTTCCGCACCTGAGTGGTATGGTAATCCTATTCTGGAAGTCATGTTACTAGACCATGATGAACCTACAAACTATGAGGAAGCGATGATGAGCCTAGATTCCGCGAAATGGCTTGAGGCCATGAAACTTGAGATGGGATCCATGTATGAGAACAAAGTATGGACTTTGGTTGACTTGCCCGATGATCGGCAAGCCATAGAGAATAAATGGATCTTCAAGAAAAAGACTGATGCTGATGGTAATGTTACTGTCTACAAAGCTCGACTTGTTGCAAAAAGTTTTCGACAAGTTCAAGGAGTTGACTATGATGAGACCTTCTCACCCGTTGCGATGCTTAAGTTTGTCTGAATCATGTTAGCAATTGTCGCATTTTATGATTATGAAATCTAGCAAATGGACGTCAAAACTCTATTCCTAAATGGATTTCTCAAAGATGAGTTGTATATGATGCAACCAAAAGGTTTTGTCGATCCTAAAGGTGCTAACCAAGTGTGCAAGCTCCAGCGATCCATTTATGGACTGGTGCAAGCATCTCAGAGTTGGAATATACGCTTTGATAGTGTGATCAAAGCATATGGTTTTATACAGACTTTTGGAGACGCCTGTATTTACAAGAAAGTGAGTGGGAGCTCTGTAGCATTTCTAATATTATATGTGGATGACATATTATTGATTGGAAATAATATAGAATTTCTGGATAGCATAAAAGGATACTTGAATAAGAATTTTTCAGTGAATGACCTCGGTGAAGCTACTTATATATTGGGCATCATGATTTATAGAGATAGATCAAGGCGCTTAATTGGAATTTCACAAAGCACATACCTTGATAAAGTTTTGAAGAAGTTCAAAATGGATCAGCCAAAGAAAGGGTACTTACCTGTGTTACAAGGTGTGAAGTTGAGTCAGACTCAATGCCCGACCACTACAGAAGATAGAGTGAAAATGAAAGTCATTCCCTATGCCTCTGCCAGAGGTTCTATCATGTATGCAATGCTGTGTACCAGACCTGATGTGTTCCTTGCTATAAGTTTAGCAGGGAGGTACCAAAGTAATCCAGGAGTAGATCACTGGACAGCGGTCAAGAACATCCTAAAATACCTGAAAAGGACTAAGGATATGTTTCTTGTTTATGGAGGTGACAAAGAGATTGTCGTAAATGGTTACGTCGATGCTAGTTTTGACACTGATCCGAATGACTCTAAGTCACAAACCGGATACATATTTATATTGAATGGTGGAGCTGTCAGTTGGTGCTGTTCCAAGCAAAGCATCGTGGTGGGATCTACTTGTGAAGCGGAGTACATAGCTGCTTCGGAAGCAGCGAATGAAGGAGTCTGGATGAAGGAGTTCAAATCCAATCTAGGTGTGGTACCTAGTGCATGGGGTCTAATTAAAATCTTTTGTGACAATACTAGAGAAATTGCCTTAGCGAAGGAATACAGATTTGACGAAAGAACCAAACACATCAAGAGACGCTTCAACTCCACCCGTGATCAAGTCAAGGAGGGAGACATAGAGATTTGCAAAATACATACGGATCTGAAGGTGGCAGACTCGTTGACTAAGCCTCTTCCACGAGCAAAAAATGATCAGCAACAAGACTCCATGGGTGTTAGAATCATTACAATGTAATCTAGATTATTGACTCCAGTGCAAGTGGGAAACTGAAGGAAATATGCCCTAGAGGCAATAATGAAGTTCTTATTTATATTTCCTTATATCGTGATAAATGTTTATTATTCATGCTAGAATTGAATTAACCAGAAACTTGATACATGTGTGAATACATAGACAAGACAAAGTGTCCCTAGTATGCCTCTACTAGACTACCTCGTTAATCAAAGATGGTTAAGTTTCCTAACCATGGACATGTGCTGTCATTTGATGAACGGGATCACATCATTAGGAGAACGATGTGATGGACAAGACCCGTCTGTTAGCTTAGCATAATGATCGTTATGTTTTATTGCTATTGCTTTCTTCATGACTTATACATATTCCTTTGACTATGAGATTACTCAACTCCCGAATGCCGTAGGAATACCTTGTGTGCTATCAAACGTCACAACATAACTGGGTGATTATAAAGATGCTCTACAGGTATCTCCAAAGGTGTTTGTTGGGTTGGCATAGATTGATATTAGGATTTGTCACTCTGAGTATCGGAGAGGTATCTCTGGGCCCTCTCGGTAATGCACATCACGAAAGCCTTGCAAGCAATGTGACTAATGAGTTAGTTATGGGATGATGCATTACAGAATGAGTAGAGAGACTTGCTGGTAACAAGATTGAATTAGGTATGAAGATACCGACGGTCGAATCTCGGGCAAGTAACATACCGATGACAAAGGGAATGACATATGTTGTCATTACGGTTTGATCGATAAAGATCTTCATGGAATATGTAGGAACCAATATGAGCATCCAGGTTACGCTATTGGTTATTGACCGGAGAGGTGTCTCGGTCATGTCTACATAGTTCTCGAACCCATCAAGTCCGCACGCTTAAACGTTCGATTATGATTTGTATTATGAGTTATGTGTTTTGGTGACCGAAGATTTTTTGGAGTCCCGGATGAGATCACGGACATGATGAGGAGTCTCGAAATGGTCGAGTGGTAAAGATTGATATATTCGATGATAGTATTCGGACACCAGAATGGTTTTAGAGTCTTTCAGGTACTTATTGGAGTACTAGGGGTTATCGGCACTCCCCGAGGAAAGTAATGGGCCACATGAGCCTTGGGACGGAGGCACACCAGCCCATAAGGGACCGGCGCGCCCCCACTTGGAAGGGTTCCAAATTGGAGTAGGGAAGGGGGCGGCGCCCCCCTTTCCTTATCGTTCTCCCTCTCCTTCCCCCTTTCCCTCTCCGGTAAAAGGAAGGGGGGTCCAAATTGGACTTGGAGTCCTAGTATAACTCCTCCCCACTTGGGGGCGTGCCTTGGCTGGCCTCCTCTCCTCTCCCTCCTTTATATACATGGGAGGGGGCGCCTCCTAGACACACAATTTTTCCAAGCCGTGTGCGGCGCCCCCCTCCACCATTTACTCCTTCATTCATATTGTCGTAGTGCTTAGGCGAAGCCCTGCGCGGATCACTTCACCATCACCGTCACCACGCCGTCGTGTTGACGAAACTCTCCCTCGACACTTTGCTAGATCAAGAGTTCGAGGGACGTCATCGAGCTGAACGTGCGTAGAACTCGGAGGTGCCGTACGTTCGGTGCTTGATCGGTTGAATCGAGAAGACGTTCGACTACGTCAACCGCGTTAAGCTAACGCTTCCGGTTTTGTTCTATGAGGGTACGTGGACACACTCTCCCCCTCTCGTTTCTATGCATCTCCTAGATAGATATTGCGTGATCGTAGGAAATTTTTTAAAATTGCATGCTACATTCCCCAACAGTAATGCCTTAAGTAAGATGACACGATGTAGAGGAATAAACTCAAGGGATATGATGAAAACCCCATCTTTTTATCCTCGATGGCAATAATTCAATAGGTGACTCGCTACCCCTACTTTTTCACTGGGTCAAATCACGCACGATTGAACCCAAAGCTAAGCACCTCTCCCATTACAAGAAAGACCAATCCAGTTGGCCAAACCAAACCGATAATTTGAAGGGAAATACAAGGATATCAAATCATGGATATAAAAATTCAGAGAAGATTCAAATAATATTCATAGATAAGTTGATCATAAATCCACAATTCCTTGGATCTCGACAAACACACCGCAAAAGAAGATTACATCGAATAGATCTCCAAGAACATCGAGGAGAACATGGTAAGAAGAAGCCATCTAGCTACTAGCTATTGACCCGTAGGTCCGAGCTAAACTACTCATGCTTTATTGGAAGGGCAATAGGGTTGATGTAGTTGCCCTCTGTGATCGAATCCCCCTCCGGCAGGATGCCGGAAAAGGCCCCAAGATGGGTTGTCATGGGAACAGAAGGTTGTGGCAGCAAAATAGTATTTTTGTGGCTTGCTTTGAGGGTTTTGGAATATATGTGAAATATATAGGATAAAGAGGTAAGTCAGGGGATCCGCGAGGGGGCCACAAGGTAGGGGGGCACGCCCCCACTAGGGCGCGTCCTCCACCCTTGCTGCTGCCTCGTGGCTCTTCTGGCTTGAACTCCAAGTCCCCTGGGGGTCTTCTGGTCCAAGAAAAATCATCGTAAAGTTTTATTCCATTCGGACTCCATTTGGTATTCCTTTTCTGTGGAACTCCAAAAACGAGGGAAAAACAGAAACTGGCACTAGGCTCTAGGTTAATAAGTTAGTCCCAAAAATAATATAAAATAGCATAATAATGCATATAAACATCCAAAACAAATAATATAATAGCATGGAACAATCAAAAACTATAAATACGTTGGAGACGTATCAAGCATCCCCAAGCTTAATTCCCGCTCGTCCTTGAGTAGGTAAATGATAAAAACAGAAGTTATGATGTGGAATTCTACCTAACATATTTATCCATGTAATTTTCTTTATTGTAGCATGAATGTTCAGATCCATAAGATTCAAAGCAAAAGCTTAATATTGACATAAAACTAATAATACTTCAAGCATACTAATAAAGCAATCATGTCTTCTCAAAATAACATGGCCAAAGAAAGTTATCCCTACAAAATCATATAGTCTGACTATGCTCCATCATCATCACACAAAGTATTAAATCATGCACAACCCCAATGACAAGCCAAGCAATTGTTTCATACTTTTGATGTTCTCAAACTTTTTCAACTTTCACGCAATACATGAGCGTGAGCCATGGATATAACACTATAGGTGGAATAGAATATGGTGGTTGTCGAGAACACAAAAAGAAGGAGATAGTCTCACATCAACTAGGCGTATCAACGGGCTATGGAGATGCCCATCAATCGATATCAATGTGAGTGAGTAGGGATTGCCATGCAACGGATGCACTAGAGCTATAAGTTTATGAAAGCTCAAAAACAAACTAAGTGGTTGTGCATCCAACTCGCTTGCTCATGAAGACCTAGGGAAATTTGAGGAATCCCATCATTGGAATATACAAGCCAAGTTCTATAACTAAAAATTCCCACTAGTATATGAACGTGACACCACAGGAGACTTCTGTCATGATGATCATGGTGCTACTTTGAAGCACAAGTGTGGAAAAGGATAGTAACATTGCCCCTTCTATCTTTTCACTTATTTTTTTATTTTCTCTTTTTTATTGGTGGGCTTCTTGGCCTCTTTTATTTTTGTAAAGTCTGGATACTCATCCTAACTTGTGAGGGAATCATAGCTTCCATCATTCTTTCCTCACATGGGACAATGCTCTCATAATGATGATCATCACACTTTTATTTTCTTACAACTAAAGAATTACAACTCGATACTTAGGAAAAATATGACTCTATATGAATTCCTACGGCGGTGTACCGGGATGTGCGATGATCTAGCGTAGAAAATGACATAAAAACAGACATGCCATGTAAACATCATGCTAGCTATCTTACAATCATGCAAAGCAATATGACAATGATGGAGCATGTCATAATAAAATGGAATGGTGGAAGTTGCATGGCAATATATCACAGAATGGCTATGGAAATTCCATAATAGGTAGGTATGGTGGCTGTTTTGAGGAAGGATATGTGGTGGGTTTATGGTACCGCCGAAAGTTGCGCGGTACTAGAGAGGCTAGCAATGGTGGAAAGGTGAGAGTGTGTATAATCCATGCACTCAACATTAGTCATGAACTCACATACTTATTGCAAAACTCTATTAGTCATCGAAACAAAGTACAACGCGCATGCTCCTGGGGGATAGATTGGTAGGAAAAGACCATCGCTCGTCCCCGACCGCCACTCATAAGGAAGACAATCAATAAATAAATCATGCTTCGACTTCATCACATAACGGTTCACCATACGTACATGCTATGGGACTCACAAACTTTAACATAAGATGGGTGTAAGGCACCGGCAAAAGTTGTGTGGTACTAGAGAGGCTAGCAAAGGTGGAAGGGTGAGAGTGCGTATAATCCATGGACTCAACATTAGTCATAAAGAACTCACATACTTACTACAAAAATCTATTGGTCATTGAAACAAAGTACTACGCACGTGCTCCTAGGGGGATAGATTGGTAGGAAAAGACCATCGCTCATCCCCGACTACCACTCATAAGGAAGACATTAAATAAATAAATCATGCTCCAACTTCATCAAATAACGGTTCAGCATACTGCTACCTCTTGAGCATTGTGTTGGTTTTACCTTGAAGAGGAAAGGGTGATGCAGCAAAGTAGCGTAAGTATTTCCCTTAGTTTTTGAGAACCAAGGTATCAATCCAGTAGGAGGCCGCACACGAGTCCCTCGCACCTACACAAACAAATAAATCCTCGCAACCAACGCGATAAGGGGTTGTCAGTCCCTACACGGTCACTTACAAGAGTGAGATCTGATAGATATGATAGGATAATATTTTTGGTATTTTTATGATATAGAGAAATAAAAGATGCAAGTAAAATAAATGGCCAAGGAAATAACTAAGCATTGGAAGATTAATATGATGGAAGATAGACCCGGGGGCCATAGGTTTCACTAGTGGCTTCTCTCAAGAGCATAAGTATTTACGGTGGGTGAACAAATTACTGTTGAGCAATTGACAGAATTGAGCATAGTTATGAGAATATCTAGGTATGATCATGTATATAGGCATCACATCCGAAACAAGTAGACCTACTCCTTCCTGCATCTACTACTATTACTCCACACATCGACCGCTATCCAGCATGCATCTAGAGTATAAAGTTCAAGAGAACAGAGTAATGCTTTAAGCAAGATGACATGATGTAGAGGGATAAACTCATGCAATATGATATAAACCCCATCTTGTTATCCTTGATGGCAACAATACAATACGTGCCTTGCTGCCCCTACTGTCACTGGGAAAGGACACCGCAAGATTGATCCCAAAGATAAGCACTTCTCCAATTGCAAGAAAGATCAATCTAGTAGGCCAAACCGAACTCATAATTCAAAGAGACTTGCAAAGATAACCAATCATACATAAAAGAATTCAGAAGAGATTCAAATATTGTTCATAGATAATTTGATCATAAACCCACAATTCATCGGTCTCAACAAACACACCGCAAAAGAAGATTACATCAAATAGATATCCACAAGAGAGGGGGAGAACTTTGTATTGAGATCCAAAAAGAGAGAATAAGCCATCTAGCTAATAACTATGGACCCGTAGGTCTGAAGTAAACTACTCACCCTTCATCGGAGAGGCTATGGTGTTGATGTAGAAGCCCTCCGTGATCGATGCCCCCTCCGGCAGAGCTCCGAAAAGGCCCCAAGATGGGATCTCGTGGATACAGAAAGTTATGACGATGGAATTAGGGTTTTGGCTCTGTATCTGGTAGTTTGGGGGTACGTAGGTATATATAGGAGGAAGGAGTACGTCGGTAGAGCAACAGGGGGCCCACGAGGGTGGAGGGCGTGCCTGGGGGGGGGAGGCACGCCCCTACCTCGTGCCTTCCTCGTTGATTGCTTGACATAGGGTCCAAGTCCTCTGGATCATGTTCGTTCCGAAAATCACGTTCCCAAAGGTTTCATTCCGTTTGGACTCCGTTTGATATTCTTTTTCTGCGAAACCCTAAAATAGGCACAAAAAAAGAGCAATTCTGGGTTGGGCCTCCGGTTAATAGGTTAGTCCCAAAAATAATATAAAAGTGTATAATAAAGCCCAATAATGTCCAAAACAGAATATAATATAGCATTGAACAATCAAAAATTATAGATACGTTGGAGACGTATCAAGCATCCCCAAGCTTAATTCCTGCTCGTCCTCGAGTAGGTAAATGATAAAAACAGAATTTTTGATGTGGAATGCTACTTGACATAATTTCAATGTAATTCTTCTTAATTGTGGTATGAATATTCAGATCCAAATGATTCAAGAAAAAAGTTCAATATTGACATAGAAATAATAATACTTCAAGTATACTAACTAAGCAATTATGTCTCTTCAAAATAACATGGCCAAAGAAAGTTATCCCTACAAAATCATATAGTGTGGCTATGCTCTATATTCACCACACAAAGTATTTAAATCATGCACAACCCCGATGACAAGCCAAGCAATTGTTTCATACTTTTGGTGTTCTCAAACTTTTTCAATCTTCACGCAATACATGAGCGTGAGCCATGGACATAGCACTTTAGGTGGAATAGAATGGTGGTTGTGGAGAAGACAAAAAGGGAGAAGATAGTCTCACATCAACTAGGCGTATCAACAGGCTATGGAGATGCCCATCAATAGATATCAATGTGACTGAGTAGGGATTGCCATGCAACGGATGCACTAAAGCTATAAGTATATGAAAGCTCAAAAAGAAACTAAGTGGGTGTGCATCCAACTTGCTTGCTCACGAAGACCTAAGGCATTTTGAGGAAGCCCATCATTGGAATATACAAGCCAAGTTCTATAATGAAAAATTCCCACTAGTATATGAAAGTGATAACAAAGGAGACTCTCTATCATGAAGATCATGGTGCTACTTTGAAGCACAAGTGTGGTAAAAGGATAGTAGCATTGTCCCTTCTCTCTTTTTCTCTCATATTTTTATGGCCTCTTTTATTATTATTATTATTATTATTATTATTATTATTATTATTATTATTATTTTATTTTTCGTCCGGAGTATCATCCCGACTTGTGGGGGAATCATAGTCTCCATCATCCTTTCCTCACTTGGGACAATGCTCTAAAAATGATGATCATCACACTTTTATTTACTTACAAGTCAACAATTACAACTCAATACTTAGAACAAAATATGACTCTATGTGAATGCCTCCGGCGCTGTACCGGGATATGCAATGAATCAAGAGTGACGTGTATGAAAGAATTATGAATGGTGGCTTCGCCACAAATACAATGTCAACTACATGATCATGCAAAGCAATATGACAATGATGGAGTGTGTCATAGTAAACGGAACGGTGGAAAGTTGCATGGCAATATATCTCGGAATGGCTATGGAAATGCCATGATAGGTAAGTATGGTGGCTGTTTTGAGGAAGGTATATGGTGGGTGTATGACACCGGTGAAAGGTGCGCGGTATTAGAGAGGCTAGCAATGGTGCAAGGAAGAAAAGTGCGTATGATCCATGGACTCAACCTTAGTCATAAAGAACTCATATACTTTTGCAAAAATCTACAAGTTATCAAAGCAAAGTATTACACACATGCTCCTAGGGAGATAGATTGGTAGGAAAAGACCATCGCTCATCCCCGACCGCCACTCATAAGGAAGACAATCAATGAATAAATTATGCTCCGACTTCATCACATAACGGTTCACCATACGTGCATGCTACGGGAATCACAAACTTTAACGCAAGTATTTCTCAAATTCACAACTACTCAACTAGCATGACTCTAATATTACCATCTCCATATCTCAAAACAATTATCAAGTATCAAACTTCTCATAGTATTCAACACACTCATTAGAATTTTTTTTATTAATCTTGAATGCCTAACATAATTAAAGCAAATCACCATGCTGTTTTGTAGGACTCTCAAAATAATCTAATTGAAGCATGAGAGAACAACAGTTTCTATAAAACAAATCCACCGACGTTCTCTAAAAGATATAAGTGAAGCACTAGAGCAAATACTATATAACTCAAAAGATATAAGTGAAGCACATAGATTATTCTAAAAATTTCAGAATCATGTGTGTCTCTTTCAAAAGGTGTGTACATCAAGGATGATTGTGGAAAACTAACAAATAAAGACTCAAATAATACAAGACGCTCCAAGCAAAACACATATCATGTGGTAAATAAAAATATAGCTCCAAGTAAAGTTACCGATGGAAGTAGATGAAAGAGGGGTTGCCTTCTGGGGCATCCCCAAGCTTTGGCTTTTAGGTGTCCTTAGATTATCTTGGGGTGCCATTGGCATCCCCAAGCTTTGGCTCTTTCCACTCCTTTTTCCATAATCCATCAAATCTTTTACCCAAAACTTGAAAACTTCACAACACAAAACTTAAAGTAGAAAATCTCGTGAGCTCCGTTAGCGAAAGAAAACAAAACACCACTTCAAGGTACTGTAATTAACTCATCATTTATTTATATTGGTGTTAAACCTACTGTATTCCAACTTCTCTATGGTGTATAAAGTATTTTACTAGCCATAGATTCATCAAAATAAGCAAAGAACACACGAAAAACAGAATATGTCAAAAACAGAACAGTCTGTAGTAATCTGTAGCTAACGCAAGATATGGAACCTCAAAAATTCTAAAATAAATTTCCGGACGTGAGGAATTTATCTATTAATAATATACAAAAATAATTAACTAAATAGCACTTTCCAAATAAAAATGGCAGCAATTCTCATGAGCGCTAAAGTTTCTGTTTTTTACAACAAGATTAAAAAGACTTCCCCCAAGTCTTCCCAACGGTTCTACTTGGCACAAACACTAATTAAACAAAAAAAACACAACAAAAACAGCAGATAGATAAATTATTTATTACTAAACAGGAGCAAAAATCAAGGAAAAAATAAAATTGGGTTGCCTCCCAACAAGCGCTATCGTTTAACGCCCCTAGCTAGGCATAAAAGCAAGGATAGATCTAGGTATTGCCATCTTTGGTAGGCAATCCATAAGTGGCTCTCATAATAGATTCACAAGGTAATCTAATTTTATTTCTAGGTAATTGTTCCATGCCTTTCCTTAACGGAAATTGGAATCTAATATTCCCTTCCTTCATATCAATAATTGCACCAATCTTTCTAAGGAAAGGTCTACCAAGAATAATAGGACATGAAGGATTGTAATCTATGTCAAGAATAATAAAATCTATGGGCACATAATTCCTATTTGCAACAATAAGAACATCATTAATTCTTCCCATAGGTTTCTTAATAGTGGAAACCGCAATGTGCAAGTTTAAAGACCAATCATCAAAATCACGGAAACCTAGCAAATCACACAAAGTCTTTGGGGTCGTGGAAACACTAGCACCCAAATCACACAAAGCATAGCATTCATTATCTTTAATTTTAATTTTAATAGTAGGTTCCCACTCATCATAAAGTTTTCTAGGGATAGAAACTTCCAACTCAAGTTTTTCTTCATAAGATTGCATCAAAGAATCAACGATATGTTTAGTAAAAGCTTTATTTTGACTATAAGCATGAGGAAAATTTAGCACGAATTGCAACAAGGAAATACAATCTATCAAAGATAAATTATCATAATTAAATTCCTTGAAATCCAAAATACTGGGTTCATTAATATTTAAAGTTTTGACTTCTTCAATCCCACTTTTAACAATTTTAGCATCAAGATCTAAAAACTTCGAATTTTTGGAACGCCGTCTAGGTAAAGGTGGATCATATTCAGTCCCATCATTAACAAGATTCATATTGCAACAGGGGACACATCAATAACTTTTAGATCTTCATCTTTATTATCATGAAAACTAGAAGAACACGCTTTTATAAAAGCAATCTTTCTTAGCACGCATCCTAGCGGTTCTTTCTTCGCATTCATCAATGGAAATTCTCATGGCTTTGAGAGACTCATTGATATCATGCTGAGGTGGAATAGATCTACGTTTCAAAGAATCAACATCAAGAGAAATTCTATCAATGTTCCTAGCCAACTCATCAATCTTAAGCAATTTTTCTTCAATCAAAGCATTGAAATTCTTTTGCGAAGTAATAAATTATTTAATATTAGATTCAAAATCAGAGGGCATCTTATTATAATTTCCATAAGAATTGTTGTAGGAAGTACCATAATTATTAGAGGAATTACTAGGATACGGCCTAGGATTAAAGTTTCCTCTATACGCGTTGTTACCAAAATTATTCCTACCAACAAAATTCACATCCATAGATTCATTATTATTCTCAATCAAAGTAGACAAAGGCATATCATTAGGATCAGAAGAAACACTTTTATTAGCAAATAATTTCATAAGTTCATCCATCTTTCCACTTAAAACATTAATTTCTTCTATCTCATGCACTTTCTTATTAGTAGATCTTTTAGTGTGCCATTGAGAATAATTAACCGTAATATTATCTAGGAGTTTAGTAGCTTCTCCTAAAGTGATTTCCATAAAAGTGCCTCCCGCGGCCGAATCTAAAAGATTTCTAGAAGAAAAATTCAATCCGGCATAAAAATTTTGTATAATCATCCACAAATTCAAACCATGTGTAGGGCAATTACGTATCATTAATTTCATCCTCTCCCAAGCTTGTGCAACATGTTCATGATCAAGTTGCTTAAAATTCATAATATCATTTCTAAGAGAGATGATCTTAGCGGGAGTAAAATACTTAGAGATAAAAGCATCTTTGCACTTATTCCACGAATCAATACTATTTTTAGGCAAAGACGAAAACCAAGCTTTAGCACGATCTCTAAGCGAAAAAGGGAATAGCTTCAATTTAACAATATCATTATCCACATCTTTCTTCTTTTGCATATCACATAAATCAACGAAGCTATTCAGATGGGTAGCGGCATCTTCACTAGGAAGGCCGGCGAATTGATCTTTCATGACAAGATTCAACAAAGCAGCATTGATTTCACAAGATTCAGTATCGGTAAGAGGAGCAATCGGAGTGGTAAGGAAATCATTGTTGTTGGTATTGGTGAAGTCACACAATTTAGTATTACCTTGAGCCAGCGTGACAAGCAAGCAATCTGACACACAAGCAAACAAGAGACGGGCAAAAAGAGGCAAATAGAGAAAGAGAGGGAGGATGGAGAGAGAGGGCGAATAAAACGGCAAGGGTGAAGTGGGGGAGAGGAAAACGAGAGGAAAATGGCAAATAATGTAATGCAGGAGATAAGGGTTTGTGATGGGTACTTGGTATGTCTTTACTTGCAACGGCGCCACAAGTGACTCGTTGTCGGGAGTCAAATCTTGATTTGTATTGCGCGAACCGCCCCGGCAACGGCGCCAGAAATCCTTCTTGCTACGTCTTGAGCACTGCGTTGGTTTTCCCTTGAAGAGGAAAGGGTGATGCAGCAAAGTAGCGTAAGTATTTCCCTCAGTTTTTGAGAACCAAGGTATCAATCCAGTAGGAGGCCGCGCACGAGTCCCTCACACATACACAAACAAATAAATCCTTGCAACCAACGCGATAAGCGGTTGTCAATCCCTACACGTCACTTACGAGAGTGAGATCTGATAGATATGATAGGATAATTTTTTTGGTATTTTTATGATAAAGAGAAATAAAAGATGCAAGTAAAATAAATGACAAAGGAAATAACTAAGTATTGGAATATTAATATGATGGAAGATGGACACGGGGGCCATAGGTTTCACTAGTGGCTTCTCTCAAGAGCATAAGTATTTACGGTGGGTGAACAAATTACTGTTGGGCAATTGACAGAATTGAGCATAGTTATGAGAATATCTAGGTATGATCATGTATATAGGCATCACGTCCGAAACAAGTAGACCGACTCCTGCCTGCATCTACTACTATTACTCCACTCATCGACCGCTATCCAGCATGCATCTAGAGTATTAAGTTCAAGAGAACAGAGTAACGCTTTAAGCAAGATGACATGATGTAGAGGGATAAACTCATGCAATATGGTATAAACCCCATCTTGTTATCCTCGATGGCAACAATACAATACGTGCCTTGCTGCCCCTACTGTCACTCGGAAAGGACACCGCAAGATTGAACCCAAAGCTAAGCACTTCTCCCATTGCAAGAAAGATCAATCTAGTAGGCCAAACCAAACTGATAATTCGAAGAGACTTGCAAAGATAACCAATCATACATAAAAGAATTCAGAGAAGATTCAAATATTTTTCATAGGTAAACTTGATCATAAACCCACAATTCGTAGGACTCAACAAACACACCGCAAAACAAGATTACATCGAATAGATCTCCACAAGAGAGGGGGAGAACTTTGTATTAAGATCCAAAAAGAGAGAAGAAGCCATCTAGCTAATAACTATGGACCCGTAGGTTTGAACTAAAATACTCACACTTCATTGGAGAGGCTATGGTGTTGATGTAGAAGCCCTCCGTGATCCATGCCCCCTTCGGCGGAGCTCCAGAAAAGGCCCCAAGATGGGATCTCGTGGATAGAGAAAGTTACGATGGTGGAATTAGGGTTTTGGCTCCGTATCTGGTACTTTGGTGGTACGTAGGTATATATAGGAGGAAGGAGTATGTCGGTGGAGCAACAAGGGACCCACGAGGGTGGAGGGCGCGCCTTGGGGGGAGGGGGGTAGGCGCGCCCCCCTATCTCATGCCTTCCTCGTTGATTACTTGATGTAGGGTCCAAGTCCTCTAGATCATGTTCGTTCCGAAAATCACGTTCCCAATGGTTTCATTCCTTTTGGACTCCGTTTGATATTATTTTTCTGTGAAACCCTAAAATAGGCAAAAAAACAGCAATTCTTGGCTGGGCCTCCGGTTAATAGGTTAGTCCCAAAAATAATATAGAAGTGTATAATAAAGCCCAATAATGTCCAAAACAGAATATAATATAGCATGGAACAATCAAAAATTATAGATACGTTGGAGACGTATCACATACGTGCATGATACGGGAATCACAAACTTTAACACAAGTATTTCTACCAATCCACAATTACTCACTAGCATGACTCTAATGTCACCATCTTTTTATCTCAAAACAATAATAAAGAATCAAACTTAACATTGTATTCAATGCACTTTATATGAAAGTTTTTATTATATCCCTCTTGGATGCCCATCATATTAGGACTAAATTCATAACCAAAGAAAATTACCATGCTGTTTAGAGAAACTCTAAAAATAATATAAGTGAAGCATGAGATTTCAACAATTTCTATAAAATAAAGCCACCACCATTCTCTAAAAAGATACAAGTGAAGCACTAGAGCAAAATTGCCTAGCTCAAAAGATATAAGTGAAGCACATAGAGTATTCTAATAAATCACAATTCATGCGCGTTCATCTTAAAAGGTGTGTACAACAAGGATGATTGTGGAAAACTAAAAATCAAAGACTCATATCATACAAGACTCTCGAAGCAAAACACGTATCATGTGGTGAATAAAAATATAGCCTCAAGTAAATTTAACGATAGACAAAAACGAAAGAGGGGATGCCATCCGGGGCATCCCCAAGGCTAGGCTCTTGGTTATCCTTGAATATTACCTTGGGGTGCCTTGGGCATCCCCAAGCTTAGGATCTTGCCACTCCTTATTCCATAGTCCATCAAATCTTTACCCAGAACTTGAAAACTTCACAACACAAAACTCAACAAAAAACTCATGAGATTCGTTAGTACAAGAAAATAAAATCACCAATTTTGGTACTATTGTGAACTCATTCTTTATTTATATTGTTGTAATATCTACTGTATTCCAACTTCTTCATGGTTCATACCCCCGATACTGCCCATAGATTCATAAAAATAAGCAAACAACACATAGAAAACAGAATCCATCAAAAACAGAACAATCTGTAGCAACCGTTAAACTTCGAATACTTCTATAACTCCAAAAATTCTGGAAAGTTAGGACAACAAAGGAAATTTGTATATCAATCTTGTGTTACAAATTCAGAATTTTATCTCGCTTCTGTGATTTTTAAAAATTTTGTGACTGGGCGCAAAAGGTTCTGTTTTCAACAAGATCAAATGAACTATCACCGTAAGCCATCCCAAAGGTCTTACTTGGCTCAGACACTAATTAAAACATAAAAACACATCTAACCAGAGGCTAGATGAATTATTTATTGAAAAAAAAACCAAAAAAAGCAAGAAAAAAAATAAAATTGGGTTGCCTCCCAGCAAGCGCTATTGTTTAACACCCTTAGCTAGGCATAAAAATATATATCTAGGTATTGTCATCTTTGGTGTGCAATCCATAAGTAGCTCTCATAATACATTCATATGGCAACTTAATTTTCTTTCTAGGAAAGTGTTCCATGCCCTTCCTTAATGGAAATCGAAATCTAATGTTTCGTTCTTTCATATCAATAATTGCACCAATCGTTCTAAGGAAAGGTCTACCAAGAATAATAGGACATTTAGGATTGCAATCGGAATCAATAAGAATGAAATATACGGGCACATAATTCCTATTTGCAACAATAAGAACATCATTAATTCTTCCAATAGATTTCTGTGATGAGCTAATTTCCAACTTGAGAGAAGGTACAACTACCTCATCAAGTTTTACTTTCCTCCCACTCAGTTCTTTCGAGAGAAACTCCTTCTCTAGAAAGGTTCCATTCTTGGCAACAAAGATCTTGCCTTTGGATATGTGGTAGAAGGTATACCCAATTGTTTCCTTAGGGTATCCTATGAAGACACACTTGTCTAATTTGGGTTCGACCTTATCAGGCTGAAGCCTTTTGACATAAGTGTCGCAACCCCAAACTTTAAGAAACGGCAGCTTAGGTTTCTTGCCAAACCACATTTCATATGGTGTCGTCTCAACGGATTTAGACGGTGCCCTGTTTAACATGAATGGTTTTCTCTAATGCATAACCCCAAAATGATAGTGGTAAATCGGTAAGAGACATCTTAGGTCACACCATATCTAATAAAAGTACGGTTACGACATTCGGACAAAGCATTACGCTGTGGTGTTCTAGGTGGCGTGAGTTGTGAAACAATTCCACATTGTTTTAAATGAAGGACAAAATTGTAACTCAAATATTTGCCTCTATGATCAGATCGTAGAAACTTTATTTTCTTGTTACGATGATTCTCCACTTCACTCTGAAATTCTTTGAACTTTTCAAATGTTTCAGACTGTGTTTCATTAAGTAGATATACCCATATCTGCTCAAATCATCTATGAAGGTCAGAAAATAACGATACCCGCCATGTGCCTCAATGCCTATCAGACCGCATACATCGGTATGTATTATTTCCAATAAGTCATTAGCTCGCTCCATTGTTTCGGAGAACGGAGTTTTAGTCATCTTTCCCATGAGCCATGGTTCGCAAGTATCAAATGATTCATAATCAAGTGATTACAAAAGTCCATCCGCATGGAGTTTCTTCATGCGCTTTACACCAATATGACCTAAACGGTAGTGCCACAAATATGTTGCAATATCATTATCAACTTTGCATCTTTTGGCATCAATATTATGAATATGTGTATCACTACAATCAAGATTCAACAAGAATAGACCACTCCTCAAGGGTGCATGACCATAAAAGATATTATTCATATAAATAGAACAACCATTATTCTCTGACTTAAAATGAATAACCGTGTCATAATAAAAATATACAGACATAATGTTCATGCTCAACGCGGGCACCAAATAACAATTATTGAGGTCTAAAACTAATACCGAAGGTAGATATTAAGGTAGTGTGCCGACAGCGATCACATCGACCTTGGAACCATTTCCGACGTGCATCGTCACCTCGTCCTTAGCCAATGTTCGTTATTCCACAACTCCTGTTTTGAGTTACAAATATGAGCAACCAAACCAGTAACAAATACCCACGTACTGCTATGAGCATTAGTAAGGTACACATCAATAAAATGTATATCAAATATATCTTTGTTCACTTTGCCATCCTTCTTATCCACCAAGTATTTGGGGCAGTTCTGCTTCAAGTGACCAGTCCCTTTGAAGTAGAATCTCTCGGTCTCAGGCTTGGGTCCAGCTTTGGGCTTCTTCCCGGGAGTGGCAACTTGCTTACCATTCTTCCTGAAGTTCCCTTTCTTTCCCTTGCCCTTTTTCTTGAAACTAGTGGTCTTGTTAACCATCAACACTTGATGCTCCTTCTTGATTTCTACCTCTGTAGCCTTAAGAATTGCGAAGAGCTCAGGAATCATTTTATTCATCCCTTGCATATTATAGTTCATCACAAAGCCTTTGTAGGTTGGTGGTAGTGATTGAAGAACTCTATCAACCGAAAGTTCAACTCCCAGTTGAGTCATGTGGTTATGATACCTAGACATTTTGAGTATGTGTTCACTGACAGAATTTTTCTTCTCCATCTTGCAGCTATAGAACTTGTTGGAGACTTCATATTTGTCAACCCGGGCATTTGCTTGAAATATTAACTTCAACTCTTCGAACATCTCATATGCTGCATGACGTTCAAAATGTCTTTGAAGTCCCGGTTCTAAGCCGTAAAGCACGGCACACTGAACTATAGAGTAGTCATCAGGTCGATCTTGCCATACGTTCATAAGATCAGCTTCAGCTCCTATAGCAAGCATTTCACCTAGCGGTGCATCAAGGACATAATTCTTCTGTGCAACAATGAGGATAATCCTCAAGTTACGGACCCAGTCCATCTAGTTGCTACCATCATCTTTCAACTTAGCTTTCTCTAGGAACACATTAAAATTCAGGGGAACGATAGCTCGGGCCATTGATCTACAAGATAGATTTGCAAAACTATAAGCCTAATTTCATGATAAATTAAGTTCAATTAATCAGATTACTAATGAACTCCCACTTAAATAGAGATCCCTCAAGTCATCTAAATGATACGTGATCCAAATCAACTAACCCATGTCCGATGATCACGTGAGATGGGGTAGTCATCAATGGTGAACATCTCTATATTGATCATATCTACTATATGACTCATGTTCGACCTTCCGGTCTCTAGTGTTTCGAGACCATGTTTGTACATGCTAGGCTCGTCAAGTTTAACCCTAGTAGTCTGGATGTGCAAAATTGTCTTACACTCGTTGTATGTGAACATAGAGTCTTATCACACCCGATCATCACCTGGTGCTTCGAAACGTCGAACTTTGGCAATGGTACATACTCAGGGAGAACATTTTTATCTTGAAATTTAGTGAAGGGATCATCTTATAATGCTACCGTCGATCTAAGCAAAATAAGATGCATAAAAGATAAACATCACATGCAATCAAAATATGTGACATGATATGACCATCATCATCTTGTGCTTTCGATATCCAACGCCAAAGCATCGTTATGATCTCCATCATCACTGGCTCGACACCTTGATCTCCATCTGCGCGTCGTGGTTGTCTCGCCAACTATTGCTTCTACAACTATCGCTAAAGCATAGTGATAAAGTAAATCATTTACATGGCATTTGCATTTCATACAACAAAGAGACAACCATAAGGCTCCTACCAGTTGCTGATAACTTGCAAAACATGATCATCTCATACAACAACCTATATCACATCTGTATTGACCATATCACATCACAACATGCCCTACAAAAACAAGTTAGACGTCCTCTACTTTGTTGTTGAAAGTTTTACGTGGCTACTATGGGCTTCTAGCAAGAACCGTTCTTACCTACAGCAAAAACCACAATAGTGTTTCGTCAAGTTTGCTGTTTCAACCTTGTTCAAGGACCGGCCATAGTCAAATTCGATTCAATGAAAGTAGGAGAAACAGATACCCGCCAGCCACCTTTATGCAAAACTAGTTGCATGTCTATCGGTGGAATCGGTCTCATGTGCGTGGACATGTAAGGTTGGTCCAGGCCGTTTCATCCCACAGTACCACCGAATCAAAATAAGACGTTGGTGGTAAGCAGTATGACTATCACCGCCCACAACTCTTTGTGTTCTACTCGTGCATATCATCTATGCACAGACTAGTCTCGGATGCCACTGTTGGGAAACGTTGCATGGAAAACAACAATATTATATGCACACGCAAGATCTATCTAGGAGATGCATAACAATGAGAGGGGAGAGTGTTTCTACGTACTCTCGTATACCATAAGCGGAAGCGTTTCACAATGCGGTTGATGTAGTCGAACTTTCTTCACGATCCAACCGATCTAGTACCGAACGTACGACACCTTCGTGTTCTGCACATGTTCAGCTCGGTGACGTTCCTCGCCTTCTTGATCCAGAAAGATGTCGAGGTAGTAGATGAGTTCCTTCAAGATGATGGCATGGTGACGGTGATGGTGAGGTGATCTCCGCAGGGCTTCACCTAAGCAATACGAAAATATGACAGGGGGTGTAAACGGTGGAGGGGGGCGCCGCACACGGCTAGGGAATTTTCCGGTCTGTGCTAGGGCGCCCCACATATATATAGGTGGGAGGGAGAGGGGAGGCTGCCAGGAGGCGCCCCAAGTAGGTTGAATCCTACTTGGGGTCCTCCCAAGTGGCGCCCCTCTTGCCATTTTTAACCGAGGGGGAAGGAAAGAGGGGGGAGAGGGAAGGAAGGGGGAATCCTATTCCACTCTTTCCTTTCCCTTCCCCTCTTTCCTTCTCCTCCTAGGCCGGCCCATATAGGGGGGCCACCAGCTCCTTGTGGCTGGTGTGTTTCCCCTCTTGGCCCATAAGGCCCATATCTTTTGCCGGGGGTGCCCGGAACCCCTTCCGGTGACCCGATAAGTACCTGGTACGCACCGAAACATTTCTGGTGTCCGAATACTATCGTCCTATATATTAATATTTACCTCTCGACCATTTCGAGATTCCTCGTCATGTCCGCGTTCTCATCCGGGACTCCGAACAAGATTCGGTCACCAAAACACATAACTCATATAATATTATATCGTCATTGAACATTAAGCGTGCGAACCCTACGGATTCGAGAACTATGTAGACATGACCGAGAAACCTCTCCGGTCAATAACCAACAACGGAACCTGGATGCCCATATTGGCTCCTACATATTGCACGAAGATCTTTATCGGTCGAACCATTATGACAACAGACATAATTCCCTTTGTCCATCAGTATGTTACTTGCCCGAGATTCGATCATCGGTATCTTCATACCTAGTTCGATATCATTACCAACAAGTCTCTTTACTCGTTCCGTAATACATCGCCTCGTGACCAACTCCTTAGTCGTTTGCTTGCAAGCTTATGATGTGTATTACCGAGAGGGCCCAGAGATACCTCTCCGATACTCGGAGTGACAAATCCTAATCTCAATCTATGCCAACTCAACAAAAGATACCTATAGAGCATCTTTATGATCACCCAGTTAGGTTGTGATGTTTGATAGCACACAAGATATTCCTCCGGTATTCGGGAGTTGCATAATCTCATAGTCGAAGGAATATGTATTCGACATGAAGAAAGCTATAGCGAAAAAACTGAACGATCAATATGCTAAGCTAATGAGTGGGTCTTGTCCATAACATCATTCTCCTAATGATGTGATCTCATTATCAAATGACAACACATGTCTATGGTTAGGAAACCATAACCATCTTTGATCAACGATCTAGTCTAGTAGAGGCTTACTAGGGACACGATATTTGTTTATGTATTCACGCATGTATTTAAGTTTCCAATCAAGACAATTCTAGCATGAATAATAAACCTTTATCATGAATAAGGAAATATAAAATAACAACTTTATTATTGCCTCTAAGGCATGTTTCCTTCAAATAAAAGATTGCAAAATAGTAGATCGGAAACAAATATGATGGAAAATAGAGCTGGGGGCCATAGGTTTCACTAGAGGTTTCTCTCTTGAAGGCAAATAATATGGTGGGTGAAGAAATTACTGTCGAGCAATTGATAGAAAAGCGCAAAGTTATGATGATATCCAAGGCAATGATTATGAATATAGGCGTCATGTCCATGTTGCGTGCATCTACTACTATTACTCCACACATCGACCGCTATCCAGCATGCATCTAGAGTATTAAGTTCATAAAGAACAGAGTAACGCCTTAAGTAAGATGACATGATGTAGAGGAAAAAACTCAAGCAATATTATGAAAACCCCATCTTTTTATCCTCGATGGCAAAAATTCAATACGTGTCTCGCTACCCCTACTTTGTCACTGGGTGGAATCACGCAAGATTGAACCCAAAGCTAAGCACCTCTCCCATTGCAAGAAAAACCAATCCAGTTGGCCAAACCAAATCGATAATTCGAGAAGAAATACAAAGATATCAAATCATGCATATAAGAATTCAGAGAAGATTCAAATAATATTCATAGATAAGCTGATCATGAATCCACAATTCATCGGATCTCGACAAACACACCGCAAAATAAGATTATATCGGATAGATCTCCAAGAAAATCGAGGAGAACATGGTATTGAGAATCAAAGAGAGAGAGAGAGAGAGAGAGAGAAGAAGCCATCTAGACACTAGCTATGGACCCGAAGGTATGAGGTAAACTACTCGCGCTTCATCGGAAGGGCAATCGGGTTGATGTAGATGCCCTCCGTGATCGAATCCCCTTCTGCCAGGATGCCAAAAAGGCCCCAAGATGGGATCTCATGGGAACGGAAGGTTGCGGTGGCGAAAAAGTATTTTTGTGGCTTGCTTTGAGGGTTTTGGAATATATGTGAATATATAGGACGAAGGGATAGGTCAGGGGATCCCCAAGGCGTCCACAAGGTAGGGGGCGCCCTCCACCCTTGCCGCCACCTCGTGGCTCTTCTAGCTTGGATTCCAAGTCCTCTTAGTGTCTTCTGGTCCAAGAAAAATCATCGTAAAGTTTTATTCCGTTTGCACTACAAAAAAAGACACATCCGTGACATTTTGGGCCGAACGAATTTTTTCTGTCATGCTTATGACACTTCTATGACGATAATTGTGACAAAACCCGGTATCATCATAGATGTGGTGGGCTCCTACTTATATGACAAAAAATCATGATAGAAAATGGGCTTTTTGTCCTGGGCAAGCCAGAGACGTAGCTGCATGACATTCTTTGGGCCGTCCATGATGAAAAAAATGTGGTAGAAGCGAGGGCGAGGAAAATATCAGGGAGTTCCCGGTTATGGTGAGTGGTCGGGGCGGAGTGATGCACGGAGGTTTGCGCGTTTCTCTCATACACGTACGCGCGTGTGTGCGAGGCGTTGCGCTCTAACTAAACCCGAGAGAGGGGTTGGGCTCTAACTGAACCCGAGCTATTGCACTAGCTACGTTACTGAACCCCGATCTATCCCTTGCTGTTAACTGAACCCGACTGATTCCTTCGCTACTACTACTAACTAAAGTCGATCGAAGCTGCTGCCTCCTTCCCTTGATGAATAATGAGCGTTGTTGGGGGAGGGGGTTGGATGAACAGTTCCCGGTGGGGGGTGGATGAATAGGACCCCATGGTAGTAGAGGCCGTTGTCGCTGGATGAACAAGACCCCGATCGAGCCGGTTGGGGGTGGATGAACAGGACCCCGTGGAGGGCTGGATGAACAGGACCCCGTGGAGGGCTGGTTGAATAGTAGTCGGTGGAGGGCTGGACCAACAGTAGCCCGTGGAGGGGTTGTTGAACAGGACCCCGTGGAGAGGGCTGGTTAAACTGTAGCCGGTGGAGGAGCGGTGGAGGCTGGATGAACAGGAGTCCGTGGATGAACGGTGGCTGGCGGAGGCAGCAGGGGAGACGTCGTGGATGAACAGTCGTAGGTGGAGGCTAGAGGAGGTCGACGGTGGATGAACAGTAGCCCGTGGAGGTAGTCGACGGTGGAGATGAACAGTATCTCGTGGAGTCCCATTTCTCGGTATGCCACACCCCTCCCGATGAACAGGACCCCTGTTTCGACCGTAGCGCTACAACACAAGTTTATTTCCTCCGTTTTGCGGTACGCCACACCCCTCCGGATCAACATGACCCGTTTTGTCCATAGGAGGTCCAAGAGAAGTTCGTTTCCTCTGTTTTGTCATACGCCAGACCCCTCCCGATGAAATGGATCCCATTTTGACTGTGGCCGGTTGAACACAAGGCCGTTTCCTCCGTTCTGCAGTACGCCAGGCCTCGTTTCAATCGGTTGTTCCATCCAAGCCGGTTGGCTCCCGATGAACACGACGACGCAGTTTCTCCGTTCCGACCCAACCATGTACACGAGCCCTCGCCGTACGTATGCGCGAGTAGGCGTTCGAGACCCCGCCCGTATGTACGTACGTGGCCGTATTTACTTTCTTGCACCCTGGCTGTACGTGTGTGTACATGCTACATGCACGCCTCTACTACCACACGTGCCCCTCCTTACTCGGCCATGGTTCACTGCTGCAGCCTGCAGACAGACCGATCGACCAATATGTACGTACACGTTCACGACCAGAATGACAACGCTACGTACGCTTCGACCAGGTGGGTCCCAACTGTTAGGGAGGATCAGGAGGCACTTCCTTGCGTGCGAAGATGTAGCTAGTGGGTCCCAACAGTCAGTGGGTGAATCATTTTTTGCCCGTAATATGGACGCACTTGCTTGTGTGCGAAGATGTAGCTAGTGGGTCCAGCAGTCAGGGGGAAACGTTTTTATGCAAAATACGGTGGCCCGTCCGGTGGGTCCCAACTGTCAGGTGGAGGAATTATTATTTTCCGTGTAATAAGGAGGCATTTCCTTGTGTGCGGTTGTGGACCCAGTTGTCAGCCTCTGCACGTATAGTCCACTTCCAATGGATGTCATTCGTTGACCACGTTGACCACGCCACGCCGAGAGCACCAGGGTGGTGGACGACGAGGAGACCTAGGAAGGGGACGACGCGGAGCCGGGGAAGACGTGGCAGTGGATGCCCATGCGGAGAGGAGTACGAGGGTTCACTGGTTCGGCTGCGGTGTGAGGCTGCTGTCGCCGCAGAATAACAGGGGGTGTGGGTGAGTAGAGGGATGGCCTAGCCAGCGGTGGGAGTAGTAGGGGCAGTGAGGCCTCTGCGGCAGCACAGCCGACCACGGGAGGCTGGAGCATGCGGCACGATCGACGCTGGTTTGGGCGGCTGGATCAAGAAGACCAAAGGTTGAAGAAGCACTACGGCAGTTGGATGGACATCGTACGGTCATTGGAGCTAGAATCGTTCATATTGACTAAGTTGACAAAGCCATCCATCCCCGTCAACTTAGTAGGCACACTAGTCAGCCTCCCACTATGGTGGGTTCTAGCTAGCAGGGGAGTATTCATTTTTCGTAATAAGGTGACACTTCCTTGAGTGCGAAGATATAGCTGGTGGGCCTGAGCTGTCAGTGGGGGGGGACATTTTTTCGCGAAATAAGAGGCCCTTCTGGTGGATCCTAGCTGTCAGGTGGAGAAATCATTATTTTGCGTGTAATAAGGAGACATTTCCTTGCGTGCGGCCGTGGACCCAGCTGTCAGCTTCTCCACATGCAGTCCACTTCCGATGGATGTCGTTCATTGACCACGTTGACCACGCTGCGCCGAGAGCACCAGGGCGGTGGACGATAGCGAGGCTTAGGAAGGGAACGACACGGAGCCAGGGAAGACTCGGCAGTTGTTTCCCACGCGGAGGGGAGTACGCGGATTTACCGGTTCATCTGTCGTCGCTGGAGAATAATAGCAGGTGTGGGTGAGTAGAGGGATGGCCAGGCCAGGGATGGGAGTAGGGTGGGCGGTGAGGCCTGCGTAGCAGCACAGCCAGCCACAGGAGGAGGGAGCAGGCAGTCCTGTCGGTACTTGTTTGAGCGGATGGAGCAGGAAGAGTAGAGATTGAAGAAGTACGACGGCCGTTGGATGGACATCCAACAGTCACTGCTCTTGTGTGTTGACTAAGTTGACACAGTGTTGCGTGTGTGTCAACCTTTTTTAGGAAAGCCTAAAATCTGTGGAAAACAACATACAACCCAACTGCCATTATTTCTAATAATTTATAACCCATTTGCTAATTCTTAAGGTTCTTTGAGCCCATATTCATTTTGTTAGCATTACAGCCCATATTGTGGCCACGGTTAAAAAAATATACCAAATCTTGCATATTTCGGTGCGGTCTGAACAGTTTTTAATCCCGAAATTTTGAGTCACATTCAAACTGATTTTAAAAATAAATGTATATCAACATAAAATCCAACAAATTGTCCATGCATAAAAATCAATGGAATTTAAAATCTTGAAATGAAAAAAAAAGAAATTTGAAACTAATTGCCGGTTTGGTGTGTTTTAAAAATGTACAACCCATTTCTCATTACTGATAGGCCATTTTCTGGGCCAGCCGAATGAAGTTCTCCTCGTCTTGAAAGATTTGCAGCCCAACAAGCCTGACAAAGCGACTTACTTGACAAAGCACAAAAAACTGGGCTAGCCATTTTTAGAAAGAAAAAAATTACTAGGCTAGTCTTGTGGTAAACATAAAAGAAAAGGCTGTCTAGACAGGCCAGAGTGCCCTGCACAGCCCAGTTGACACCCTTCTTCCGTCTCAAAAACAAATTAGATGAATGCGACTCCAATTATGGTGATTCATAAAAATGCCACTGCAATTTCTAAACTTTGAAAAATGCCACTGCAATTTTTGCAAACTTTGAAAAACACCACCCCAGACATCGAAAAATGCCACTGGAAATGGCATGAAATGGCATTTTGCAAAGTTTGCAAATTGCAGTGGCATTTCTCAGAATCACCAGATTTGGAGTGGCATTTATCAAATTAACCCAAAACAAAAATGTTGGATTTCGGGTTCCAGCGGACCCTTGAGGTTCGAACCTGGGGTGCGCACGGAGATCTCTCCCCTACCGATCTACGTCCAATCTCCTCGCGTTATCTAAGCTGGAAAACAACGAACAACACAAGGGACACGAGGTTTATACTGGTTCGGGCAACCATTGTGGTGTAATACCCTACTCTAGTGTGTGGTGTGGTGGATTGCCTCAGGGGCTGATGATGAACAGTACAAGGGAAGAACAGCCTCGCGAGAGGTGTTCTTGAGCTGGTGCGATGAACTGCTAGGGTGAGTTCAGTTGCCTCTCTCTCTGCTAGGGTTCTACCAGATCTCTAGCCCTCTGGGTGTCTTGATCTCTCCCGGGTTGTCTCTCTACTCTGTGTGGCTAGTTCTACTTATAGAGGCCCTGGGCCTCTCCCGAAATAATGAGCGGGAAGGGCGCCAACAATTGGCCATTTTGAAGGGGAACATCTAGTACAAGTTATCGTGACCAAAGGTGGTCTTCGGCTGCCAAAAGTACTGGTGATGACGCCGTCTTGGGCTCCACGGTGACCTCCGTCCTGCCGCTCTGCTGGTTTGGTCTCGTTGCACCGGAATGGTAACCTTTGCCCGATGCCTTTGCCTGTGCTTGCCCCCTTTGCACCAAAGGGGGAACAAGGACACTGCGCGGTCCGGCGCCCGCCTGGCGCCCGCCTGGTCTTGATCGTCATGGCTTGCGTCACGGGCTCCTCGTGAGGTACCCCTGCCTTAATCTCTCCGCCTCCTCGCGAGCCCGCCTGATGAGGCTGCCTCTGAGGAAGCTTCCTGTCATCCGCCCCGCGAGGCTTGGCCCCTCGCGAGGGTCTTGAGCTTGATCTGATGAAGATGGGCCGCGCTGGGCCCCCACTTGAGCCACGCCGTAGGCCGTAGGCAGGCAAGTCTGGGGACCCCCGTTCCCAGAACACCGACAGTAGCCCCCGGGCCCAAGGCGTGCCCGGGCTTGGCCTAGCAGGGAAGCGAAGGGGCAAGCGCGAAGCGCCGCAGGCCCAAACAGCCTGCGGCCTTGGGCGCCGCATGGCGATTGATTGGACGTGGGCGTCTGCGCTTCCCCACGACGCCTTGTTACGCACCCGGCTAAGCAGACCCGTAGTTGCACACAGTTGTTCCTCCTTTCTGTTGCTCGCCCGCCTGCTACCTTTCCTTCTTCTTTGAGCTCCAGCCTCTGCCGCCAATCCGGCTCGAGTTCTTCCTCCTCCTCACCGCCATGGCACCGACGAAGAAAGGAAGGGGAAAGAAGCCCACGCCTTCACCCCGCACACCTCCAGCGGGGACCCCCGCCGTCGCCAAGTCGATCATCCTCAATGTAGAAGCTTTGGACAAGGTCCGCTCCGCCCTTGCAACTATCTTCAACGAGTGCGGCAGGACCACGGCCTGGCCTGCGTCCCATGCCTCCCTTGATAGGATCGTCACGGAGGTCTGATTCTTCGCCAATGCCCTATGGGCGGGTCTGGTTCCCCCCTTTTCCTCCTTCTTCAATGCGGTGCTCTCCCATTATCAGATCCGCATGATGCACCTCGGGCCGGAGTCCATTACCCTTCTGGCTATCTTTGCTTTTGTTTGCGAGGCGATTATAGGCATTCCTCCTTCCGTGGCCCTGCTGCGCCACTTCTTTTCCTTGCGCCTGAGCGACCCCACTCAGTGCTTAGGGTGCGTGAGCTTCTTCGCCGTGCCAAAGACGGCCGCTTCAGGGATCGACTTCAGCCTTCCTTCTCCTGAGGCCAGGTTCAAAAAGAAGTGGCTGTATGTGGACATTGGAGTGCCCAACCCTCTGCTCTCGCACCCGACCTCGCCTGCTGTTCCTCACGACGGTTGGGACCATGAGGTGCTCGTGAGCCCCCAGCTCACCTTCGTCTGGCGCCGCTTCCAGAGTTTGAGGGCGCTCAATGTGATAGCTCCCAAGGTGGTGAAGGAGTTCCTCCAATGTTGCATTGCTCCTCTTCAGCGCCACTCTCGCCGGATGTGGGACTTTGCGGGGCATATAGACCACATGCGGCTTTAGGAGGAGGACTTGGCGCCTGAAGTGCTGCGGACGGTGCTCAAGGTCTTGACCGGCGATCCTTCCCCAGGCAGCCTTCGGAGTAATGGTGTCCTCTTGTATCTTTGCTCCGGCAGGGACGATTTTGTGAGGCAGATGCCCAGCTTGGACGAGTGGGGACTGCGCCCTACTGGCTTCATGGGGCTCCGCGAGAACCCAGCCGCCGTGGTTGCTTCCCCTGCCGCCCACAGCAGTCCTTCCTCGGGCGACAGGGCGGGGAGACGAGAACCGGCGGGAGTTGAGGCGACCGATGTCGAGGTGCCGACGCTGCGAGAAGTCTTGAAGGCGGCGTCTCCCGAGGCCCGCCCTGGAGCGGCGTCGGGTGCGGAGTCGCGGCCTATGGTTCCTGCGGCCGGCGCTCCCGAGCCCCCAGCCGTTCCTCGTGAGGCGACGCCTGACGGCGCCCCCCAGGCTGACTCCTCCAGTGCTGATCATCTTGTCGCTTCTTCTGCACCAGAGGCCGACCCCTGCGCCGAGTGCTTAGGTCGGTTCCGCATAGACTTCGAGGCCCTCCGCAAGAGGATGGAGGCCTTGGGTGGCAACGACCGCCCTTGCCGCTTGTTGAAGCGCAGGAAGTATTTTGCCATGGACGAGTAAGTCTTCTTCTTTCCTTGCTCATTTACTTTGCTATCCCTGCGACTGATTGTGGCCCTTTAAGGCCCTGCCCGGCGAAACTTGCTGAGTCAGCCTGGGAGCTATCGCCCCAAGCTTCACCTTCTCCGCTGGCCCTGGGTTCGGCGAGCTCGAGCGGCACCCCTACTGCTAGACCGGTCGGTGGAGTGGTCCGTTCCATAGGGCACCTCGAGCCTGCGCGCCCGCTGTCCTTTCTTCATGAGTCCTTCTGGGGCACATCTGGCTTGCCCCGCGTTCCTCCTCTGATCATAGATGGTGAATGGCTGAAGTCTGTCTCTGGCTCCTCCTCCGTGGGTGGACCGATGCCAGGCCGGATTCCCGGAGAGGTCCGTTCGGCGATGGCTAGGGCGCCAGCCCCCAGTTCCGCGCCGGGAGGGGGCTTTCCGCCTCGGGGCCCTCCGCAAGCTCCGGTGGAAGAGGGTGATGTGGATGATGTGCTCAGGCGCGTCCTGGAACGATGCGCCCTTTGCGAAGAGTTCCTCCGGAGGGCGGCGGATGCGGTGAGCCGGATCGGGGCAGAGCTTGCTGATGAGGATGCGCGCCTCGAGGCCGAAGGCTTGCGCCTTGCTGAGGCGAGGCACAAACTAATGGTAGCCATCGCCCTCATGCGTCACCAGCGTGATCTCGAAAACGCGAAGGCTGAAGCGTCGCTGGCAGCTTCGCGGGAGGCCTGCTCCCTGGCCATTGAGGAGGCTCGGGAGGCAGACCGGCGGTGCAAGGATGCGGAGGAGCGCGCCCGGGAGCTCCAAGCTTGGAGCAACTCCTTGGAGCAGCAAGTTGAACTGCGCCAGGCGGCCCTTGAGTCGATGGGGGTGGCCTCTGTTGACCGGGCGGAGCTTCTGAAGTGCGAGGAGGCGCTGATGCTGGAGGCCGTCGAGCATAACCTTGACCTTGAGCGGTTGGAGATGAGGGAGCGCCTGGTGGCCCGGGCGGAGGATGACGTTGCCGCGCGCGAAGCCCGGGCCCAGGAAGAAGTCGATCGCCGCGTGGTGGAAGCTCGCTCGGCCCTCGAGCGCGAATGCGAGACGAGGTTGGGGCTGATCAAGGCCGAGGTTGAGGGCAGGACCGCAGCCCTCAGGGCCAAACTGACCGAAGTGACGCGACGTGCGGACTCCTCCGCAGCCGCCCTCAGCGCGGCGCAGGCGGAGCTGTCCTCTTCCCAGGCCGAGCAGCTCCTTCTCCAACAGAGGGTTGATGACGCAGAGACCGTCGTGCAGCGGAATGAGGACGAGATCCGTCGGCGGCGGGTTCTGGAGCATGTGCGTGCCCCCATGCTTCAAACGCTCAGAGAGAGGGCCAATACAGCCTTGGGCTATATCTGCGAGGCTGCCGCTAAGGAGCCGCACGAGGTCAACTACGCCGGCGACCTCCAATTTTTCACCAATGTGGTGACGCTTCTGGAGAGCCGATCTAAGAGGTCCCGTTGGCTTGTCGAAGAGAGGATCCGAGCCTTGCTCGGGCATGCCTTCTCCCGCGTCTTCAGCTATCTGCAGGACAGGGACCCCCACTTCGACTTTGACGCTACCATCGCACCCGTGCCCATTGCCGTCCGGGGCGACCTGGCGCAGTGGGTGGAGGACAACGTGGACGCCCTCGTTAGGGCCTTTGCGTCTGATGACGACGGCGTGGTCGTGCGCGCCAATGAAGGCGGCGTTCTGGACGAGCCTGGCGCTGATGGAGATGCTGGCGGCGGCGGCAATGTCGACGACGCCAGTGATGCCTCCGAGGATGCCCAAGAAGACGCGGTGAGTGATATGTTCGACTGACCGCATGTCACTGCTGTTTAACCTGCATGAAGAAGGTTCGGGCTTGACCATGAAGGATGTAAGAGCATTTTGGGAGGGGAAGCCCCTCATGTAAAAGTTTGCAATTAGTACCCCTGTAAGCATAATGTTGCGTGTGAACTTAGCCGCTGGCCCGGTGATGGGTCAACTGACTTGTGTACCTTCCGACCCCGACGAGTCCCGAGCGGGCCTGCGGGGGCCGCTGCACCTCGGGTGTCTTCTGATTAACTTGTAGATTCCGCGACGAAAACTCCAGAAAGGGTGCGATAACAGCGGTCCTGGTTGTAAACGTGCCTGGCCCGGCCCGGCTCGCGAGGGGCTCGCGAGGGGGGGGGGGCAGCCGATGCTGACTTTGGACGCAAAGCCGAAACCAGAATGTGAGAGATTGCTCGAATGAGACTAAACACCCCTTTCCCCAAACACACGCAAGCACTGAGCTCAAGTCCAACTTAAATCCAAATCGAAGAACTTCGTCAACAAGGAAAGGCAAAATCAAAAGGACGCGTCTGGCACCTAGTCTAGTCTTCGACGTCTTCTCACCAGCGCGGAGCTAAGTGCTACCACTGGGCGTGGGCGGGAGCCCCCGAGGCCCGAGGGCGGCTCTCCGGAGACTCCGGGGCGTGTACAGCCCCACTCATTATTACGTGAGAGTGTCACGGGCGGCGAGCTTCACAGGCACTGGGCCTTCTTCATAGGTACCGGCCTTGCTTCATATCGCTAGACGAGGGCGCTACCTTGCGCCACACTGCCGCCATCGACGGCGACCGGAAACCAGGACGACGCCAATGAGGCAGAGCAGTTGCTAGTGGTTCCCTCGACAACCACAGGTCCCCTGCCGGGGGCACGCCTTGGGGAACCTCCCCGACAGGGGGCCTACCTCCTAAAAACGCCTTGCTCCGACCGCCGCGATGACGAACCCGAATCTCGGCCCCTCTCCTGCAGCCCCCTGCGCCGTCCTCCTGAGGGGTATGAGGCTGCAGAATTGGGGCAGCCACCTGCTGCGGCGACCTGTATCTCCTGCGACCCATGGTTAGCATAAGCTTGAGTATTCTATAGTCTCACCTAAATAGCTTGGCGTAATCATGGTCATAGCTGTTTCCTGTGTGAAATTGTTATCCGCTCACAATTCCACACAACATACGAGCCGGAAGCATAAAGTGTAAAGCCTGGGGTGCTTCCAGTGCGCACCCCTGATCCACCATGCGGGGCACGTAAGCTTCTGGGGCCGCCGCCCCGTGCGCCTCGCTGTAGCACCCCGCATGCCATGCAGCCTCGCTTGAAGCGCCGTCTTGGGGGTGATGGCACGGTGGTCCGCCGAAGCTGAAGGCCACGGCGGGCACCCCTTCGCTGGCCTGAGAAGAGGCCGGCGCGACTTGTCGCCCGGTGCCGGCGGGGGTGTTGACGCTGAATGGGCCCTAGAGTCCGCCGGATGTTGCGTGCGCGCGCACGACGCCACCATACGGCCCGCCTTGGGTCTAGGGTGGCAGCTGGACGCAGAAAGGAGGTGTCCCTAAGGCGGCAGCGTCCAGGAGCTCAGTGACTCGCTCCAACAATACGTCGCGGCCGCCCTCCAGCAGCCGACACCGTAGCAGCTCTCGGGCCATTGTGAGCGCGGCCCTGGAGTTTGCTTGCTCCCGTCGGGTGTACGGCGCCGTGGCCGCGGCGTGGTTTGAGGCACTTGCTGTGGCTCGCACCTGCCGTGGTGTGAGGGCTGGCGGCGTCTGACCGCGTCGCCCGCGCCCCGCAGCGCCCTGCGGAGCGTAGGCTGCCTGAGGCGCAAGGTTGAGGTTTCCCTAGGCCGGTGACACGGTGTGGGCGGGCCACGCTGCCCAGCGGTCGGCGTTGGCAGCCAGGTCGCTTGACATCTGAACGGCGAGGCGACGGAACGCGATGCGGAGGAGGAAGGATTCCGGCGCACCCCTACCTGGCGCACCAAATGTCGGATTTCGGGTTCCGGCTGACCCTTGAGGTTCGAACACTGGGGTGCGCGCGGAGATCTCTCCCCTACCGATCTACGTCCAATCTCCTCGCATGATCTAAGCTGGAAAACAACGAACAACACAAGGGACACGAGGTTTATAATGGTTCGGGCCACCGTTGTGGTGTAATACCCTACTCCAGTGTGTGGTGTGGTGGATTGCCTCAAGGGCTGATGATGAACAGTACAAGGGAAGAACAGCCTCGCGAGAGGTGTTCTTGAGGTGGTGCGATGAACTGCTAGGGTGAGTTCAGTCGCCTCTCTCTCTCTCACTGCTAGGGTTCTACCAGATCTCTAGCCCTCTGTGTGTCTTGATCTCTCCTGGGGTGTCTCTCTACTCTGTGTGGCTAGTTCTACTTATAGAGGCCCTGATCCTCTCCCCAAATAATGAGCAGGAAGGGCGCCAACAATTGGCCATTTTGAAGGGGAACATCTAGTACATGTTATCCTGACCAAAGGTGGTCTTCGGCTGCCAAAAGTACTGGTGATGACGCCGTCTTGGGCTCGACGGTGACCTCCGTCCTGCCACTCTGCTGGTCTTGGTCTCGTTGCACCAGAATGGTAACCTTTGCCCGATGCCTTGGCCTGTGCTTGCCCCCTTTGCACCAAAGGGGAAACAAGGACACTGCGCGGTCCGGCGCCCGCCTGGCGCCCGCCTGGTCTCGATCGTCATGGCTTGCGTCACGGGCTCCTGGTGAGGTACCCCTGCCTTGATCTCTCCGCCTCCTCGCGATCCCGCCTGATGAGCCTGCCTCTGAGGAAGCTTCCGGTCGTCCGCCCCGCAAGGCTTCGCCCCTCGCAAGGATCTTGAGCTTGAGCTGATGAAGATGGGCCACGCTGGGCCCCCACTTGAGCCACGCCACAGGCTGCAGGCAGGCAAGTCTGGCGACCCCCGTTCCCAGAACGCCGACAAAAAATAACTGGGCGAGTTGCTGGGTCCCTGGTGTTAGTCGCTCGTTGTGCAATTCTCTCGTTTATTAACTACGTTGACAATGGCATGGGACCCAGATGTCAGAAATCCATTAGGACGAGCCTTTTTTATTGGCATGAAATAAGGAGGCACTTTCTTGCGTACTTCCATGACCTTGGTGGGTCCCTACTGTCATCCTATCCACGTATAATCATCTCCTGATTGTGTACGCGTCAACCTGGTAGGCCCACAAAGTCAGCCTCTAAAACCGTGGCGGACAAATACAACCCATTTAAAAAATAATAGCCCATTACATACATTCAAATGGAAAGTTCAACATTCATAGCAAAGTAACAGGTCTGATCCAGATATAGAGTACTGAACTTCCACGTTGACAACGATCATAGCCAAGTTAACTATCTACTCCCATAATACTCTAGTAGTGTACAAGTACTAACTTACTCTTAGCTAACTAGACGATGCCGACCGCCTTCTGCGGTACACGCTAAACGTCGACACCGATGTCCTCCGCCTTGCCTCGGACTTGCCAGAGGTGCGATAGGGCGCGTTGCTCACGCGCGTTGGCCCTTTCCATGCCATCGTGGTCCACCAAAGCTTCGGCATCTAAGCGGGAAACCCACTTGACGAGCTGGTAGTAAAATACAGCGTCGCGAACGCGTGCGTGCCCGACAGCCTCCAGGGCTATTTGCCGGGCGCCGACCTCCATGTAGTTGGCCCAGTTGAGGGCGCTCTACTCGAGACTCAAAGCATCAGTGCGCTGCTGCTCCATGCCCCGCTGGCGGCGCAAATCAGCGATATACTGCTCCTCTGCTAGGCGGTTGCGCTCTAACAACTCCTCATACTCCGCATTGCCATCTAAAGACCGATAGAATGCCTCCTCCCTCCGTCTGCCTTCCGGTGAAAAACCGAACACTAGTTTCGGCGGTGACCGCCTTTGGCGTCGCCTATTGCGGACGGGCAGGGGCATGGCGGACGTGGCAAGAGCAAGGATAAGTGGCGAGCGGTGTCGGGCCGGTGGGGGCTTATGAGGATAGTGCGAGTTGGGTGATGGTGCCACCGGAGAAGGCCAGGAAACAGTAATTATAGGTAGAAGGTAGGCGAACTAGCGTGTCGCGAGAAACGCGATGGTCATCGCGGTCATCGGAATTCAATGCATTAGCAGGCATGGCTTAGCGCGCCAGCTTAACTAGAAAAACTGAAATTATGACTGTGTCGTCCAGCCCCGTCCTGTCCGTACTATGTCGCACGTCCGCATGACGGTCAAACGAGTGCACTCGAATCATCTAGATGAGGTACTCCCTCTGTGTCAAAAATGATTCCACCACTCATCATATACCTTGGTTGGTGAGATTTTTGAATTGAGCCCTGCAAACCAGAAAGGAGGTAGTGCGTGCGTGATCCGTTATTTATTCATGTAGGATCGAGTAGGTCGGATAGTGTACGTGTAGGATCGAGTAGGTCGGATGGTGTACGTGTAGGATCGCATTAGCTAATGAACGTTCGCTCGGAGATAAGGCATTTGCGAACGTTTTTGCTGGCAGTTTCTTCAGATTCGCATGGCATTTTCTTCAGAGCAGCTTGTCAGTTTCTTCAGAGGCAGGCATTTTTATTCAAAAAACTACCAGGAGCATATTAGTAGGCTAGCTAGTGATCGATCAATAACTTGTAAATACTGAGCGAACAGAAATAAGTACCTGTTAGTAACTTGTAAACACTGAGAACACAGAAATAAGGACCATGTTGTGCACAGCAGTAAGAGCCGATCCGTTCGAAATGTTCACACGAGACTCACAGGCCTGGCATTATAATATGTTCACATTAGTAGCCCAAATTCAAAACCAACTAGTATGATTCCCATACATAAGATCAACATGTTAATGCATCTCAATGATTCACAGATCATATACAAATATGTAGCTCCAAAAGCAAAGATCTAGAAAAAACATATGTTCGTCCTACTAACATGGATGCTTCTCTTGGCCAACATTCAGTACCGAGTGAAAGACAAATTCGTTTGTGAAGTCTACAATTCCTCTTGCAAACGTAAGTGGTTTCACCAACAGTTGGAACCATGAGAATGAACCACACATGATGGAGGAACATCCACTGCAATATGATTTGGTCTTCTCTCGATCACACAATGAGACTATTTTCGGAATACAAACTTTACCTTAGGCAAACTGATGCCCATTCTATAATCAGACAAAAGCAATGAAGCACCTAGTGTTAGCCAATAAATAGTACAGTACTACTTTTGTGCAGTCCATGAAGTGACTATACAATCTTTCTGTGTCTATTTTGAAATGGCACTGCATGCAGTGACTATACTATTCTGTTGTGCAGTTCAACCAAAATTGCGGTCACTTTGTTTGTTTGCCAAATAGCAACGGGCAGTCATCTCTGTCTACACAAATATCAAGCATCTAGTAAACATATACCCCACCTTGTATTTTCGGGTTAAACACATCTCTTGAGCTTAGCATCTGTCATGTTTTGCACCAGACAATTTGATACTGTCATGTTTTGCCCTGGAGAAAATTCATACTGAATTGATTTGCTGGTTCAGAGCAGAAATATAGCGCCTATTCTTCATCAGACCAAGGATATCCATGTTTGCATTGATGGAAGAGGTTAAATTGATACAACCGAAATTGAGCATCCAATCATTGAATCATGTCATGTGCCTCCAATGTAGGTCCACCCTGCCAATAAATTCACATGCAAACCACTAATATTACTATCTAATGATAGTACAAAAAGAGTAGCAAGATAGTAGCAAACCATGTACCTTTGTAATGAACATCTCATAGTGCCACCAATTGGATATAAAGGTTTGGAAGAAAACATGCTCCTAATGTTGAACTATTTGGACTTTTTGTGCAGTTCCACTAAAATCGAGCATCCCTGTTTGCATAGATATTGAAAGTGTGAATACGATAAAAGTGGCACTAGTTGAAGCATGGACTCACAAATATAAGCATTCCAATTTCTTAATGGGAAAAGGTAGCAAGACTGTTTCTAACCACCTGTTTGAAGGAATAAATAAGGCAACAACGACTGATGTCAGGAAGGCATACCTAGTTTTTCTGAAAAATTGAACCATTCTTGACCTTTCCTCTTGTTTTAAGCGTATTTTGTGCAGTTCAACTAAAATAAAATGCCATCACCGCCTTCACAATTCAGTGACACTGTACAAAAAGAAATGACTTAACATTACATCATGATGTCAGGTGTGTAGTCGATAGGCATTAGAGACAAACATACAGACCTCCTCCGATAACATAATGAATATTAATTTTAACAAAGGTGTAACTAGCTTTACATGGATAATTTGAGTGAACTCTACACCCTTTGTTCCTTAATATAAGACATTTTCGCAGTTCAATTTAAAGTACCCAAACGTCTAGTACTTTGAAAAACAGGTAGTAGTTTTCTTGAGCACATATCTGGGAAAGCTTGCCACCCTTTATATATGTCCATACGTTAATGCAACACGATTCGAATAGTACATATATACAATAATCCAGTGGCCAGTGCAATAGTAGAGTAGTTTTTTTATTACTGGGTACAGTACAATGGTTTTACTAAACAGATTTCCATAAGCTCTAGCACTAGAAGATTTCTATAAGCATTAACAATACAAAATGTAAAGCTAACAAGTTTCAGCATTGGTATACTAGATGTGCATAGCATTAAACCAAATACAAAAGTCTGAAGGTAACTAGCATCATTAACTAATGACAGTATAAAAAAATTGCAAACCATGTACCTTCAAGGTAAATATCATTTCGAACTCGAGGGGACCTAAAAATTGCTATCCCAATCTTGACAATCGATCAAACATAAACACTTGATCGAACGAATCAAGAGAACAGCCGGAGGAGGAGGTGCCCACTCTTAACCTTTCCTCTTGTCATCATAATTTTTTGTGCAGTTTAACCAAAATAAAATGACATTTGCGCATTGGCATTTTGGTGACACTGTACAATTTTTTTGTCTTATCTCATGAAAGTGAGGTATGTAATCGATAAGCATTAACAGCACAAAAATATGAAGGTAGTAACAAGTTTCATCATTGGGATACTGCTTTGCAACAACATTAGAATGCCTTAGCTAAAGAATCTTTAATACATCCACAATCAAAGCTAACCCTGAAATAATCTAGTGACATTAAATGGCATTGCTTAAATTTATCGGTGGCATTAGACTGAGTGCGGCATTAGTTAAATGTGGCATCACTTTAGCAGTAGCATTGCTTGACTTGACCGTTGGTGTTATACTAATAGCCAAAAAAGTGGCAATAAGAGCATGGGAGGCCCATTCGTACAGTGGGTGCACCAGTACGATGTACCTCCACAGACGCATAGAGTGGTGAGGGAGATATGTTTGCCCAGAGTAACAAATATCCAGGCAGCATATGTGGATTACGTCCCATTTTTGTTCTCTTTAGCCACCTTTTTCCTATATGAGGACAACAAACCGATCGACCTGGTCATTCTCTATTGCGTTGTCATGCCTTTCTACCATTTTTCAACCAAGAGACACGAGACACGTTCCTTAGCTACTGATTTCCCCCTTTTCAACCTAGATGTGGGTTCGATGCCTAGTCTCTTGGACAGTACATTCTCCCTTCCTTTCCTTATTCAACCCATACATGGATTAGTCTGCATGAAGTAGGGTTTCCTTTAATAGTGCAAATTAAGGTTTTCATCTGCGTGACCAGCAGAGCAGAGGATAGCAAATTGGGAAGATGGTGGAGTGCAAAAAGATCCACATGCAGCGACGTGGCAGATGGGGCAATAGAACATGGGTATGGTTCCAAAAGAGGTAGCATACCTGAGGGTTGGCGGGAAGTGGCTTCGCTCGTGGTCGTCGTCCTCCGCACACACTACGACACCGAGCTTGGGGACGGAGGCCATCCCGCATGGGCGCTAGGTCGGAGAGGACGGCCTTGTCATCAGTGTGTGACCTCGCTCGCCGCCGACGAGTGCGTCAACGTTGCACGTCCTTTTCTTCCACGGTGGATCTATGACCACCAGTGAGGAGGGAGAGAGAGGCCATCTTTTTAGATCTGGAGAGAGGGTGATAGTGTGAGAAGCAAGTGGGCAGCCCTTAGCAAGAAAGCGCTGAAACTCTGGCCAATATATCTTTTTTGATACTACTAGTACTAGAGGTGGAGTAGTGGTAGAGTAGTTTATATTTTCTCTGCATACAGTACCAGTTAGTCATCCTGCAAAACTTAATGGCACACCAATTAAAAAATAAAGGTCGATAACTAATGCGGCACCTCGGGCCAACGCAGCCAGATCGCATTTTGCACGAGAAATTACACATCATGTTTCCTTGACATGTGGTCCCGTTCCAACATGTAAGTGAGGCGACGGCGAGTCCTTTTGTACAATTTTCGAACGGACATCTATGTAGGCCGGGGTGCCTCTTCGTGTACCGTGGCAAGCGTCCACCGCCTCTTCGCCTTTCCCTCTTGATTTGGAACTGTTGTCGCATGCTATTCCTCCCTCCTCCATTTGCCTTCACCCTTGCTTCTGCCATTGTTCGACCGTCTTCTCCATGGAGGGAATAGGCCGGAAACGACCCTGTTATCCTTGCCCCGATCTGAAAGATGACATGGTGGAGGAACTCACTGATCGGTGCGACGTCATCACCTCAGCTAGCATGGCAGGTTCATTCAAGACCATTCTCGACTCAACTAATAACATCATTACAAGGAACCCAAGGGTACAAGAGCGGTTTGATCTACCCTATCTTCTTCGTCGTGACCCTGCTGACTGGCGCGCGGACGATGGAGGCCTCGCCTTGTGCAAGTTGATGTCGCTTGATAATGATACGTGTGATGTTAAGATTCCATCGCTTGAGGATAAGGCTTGGGCAGGCGCAAATGGAGATTGGGTTGTTTATATTGGGTACAACTGCGAGTGGGAACTTGTGAATGTGTACACTCGTCACCGGGTTCCACTTCCAAAAATCTCAGACTGCCCAGAGGTTGAGCACACCGGTATTCTACGTACGTTCAACTACGATCATGGTGACTGTCGTCTCCGGAAGATAGCAATTTTTCGAGTTCCCGACCGCTCTTGGGATTACACGAACTATGAAATTGTTGCTATCTTCAACAAGCTTGTTGCCATCCTTACTTCCATGCCTCGATGGATATTGCTCAAAAATCAATTTCTGTACATGGATGAGTACTGTGATGCAATTCAATATGAGGGTCTTGTGTTTCCTGCCACCACTCATGGCACTGTTTTTGCATGGAATCATGATGCTTTTGGTACGTTTCTCTTCCATCGTAATTACAACTGTTTCATCCACATGCATGCGGGTTAGCTAGTTTCCCTTTACTAATTAACATTCTTGTGTTTCCAAGGTCCTGTGAACATTCTGCCACCTACACTTGAAAAAATTTATAACCAAGGGGGAGATGACGATGATGATGATCACGAGCATGAGGACCCATATACTCAGTGGCGCCTGACAACTTATTCCGATGGATCACCTCTTCTTGTCTGCATACAGGGCATTGCTGATGTTACTAAGGAAGCAGGTGTTGTCTCCCATGGTCGCACTCTCCGGACCTATTTTGATAGAGGCGAAGGTGTCCCGATCTTTCGATGAGTTGATAACTATCGATTTGGTGGAGACGACTTTGACAATCCGACTACAAACGTGCATGACGTTGCGCCTTAGCAATCGCTAAACCAACTCCGATAGGTTATTGACCACGTTGGAGCACGATCAACCTGACCACGAAGGTCTATTCCTACAATCAATCAAAGACCAAGCAAGAATATGATTAAGCAATCTGAATATTGCGAGTATGGATGAAGTATTGATAAAAGTGAGGGTTTCACAAGCGGTCTTGGTCTGGTCGTTGGACACAGACGAAGTACATGAAGTTGCAACGATGGCTAACTTTTAACTAAATAAAACTCAAGTCTAAACGATGCCTTAAGGGCTATATTTATAGGGGAAAAGAGAGGGGATTTCGTCCACCCTTGGCAAGGTGGGACTAAAATACCTCCCGATTCCTTTCCCCTACAATATGGACTCTAAAAACAGCCTATGAAGTAGTATTTCGAAATTACATGGTCCTGGCGCAAAAATAAGGTGGTGCGGCACCAATAATAAGTGATGGACGAAATTTCTAAAAGGCCATGTTGTCGTCCATCTTGTATGTCATCATGGTGGCTTCAAAGTGCATAAATCTACACTACAAACTATGTTCTTGTTCTCTTCGCACGGGCCTTCGTCTTCATGCTTGATAATGCTCCAATGTTCATCCTTCTTGTCCATGCTAGGTCCTTCAACTGTAAGCAACAAAAATGTATCGAAGTTGGGCAGCATCTGATGTCTACTACACAACCTTCTTCTTGTAGACGTTGTTGGTCCTCCAAGTGGCTTGTAGAATAGTAGCAAATTTCCCTCAAGTGGATGACCTAAGGTTTATCAATCCGTGGGAGGCGTAGGATGAAGATGGTCTCTCTGAAACAACCTTGCAACCAAATAACAAAGAGTCTCTTGTCTCCCCAACACACTCAATACAATGGTAAATTGTATAGGTGCACTAGTTCGGCGAAGAGATGGTGATACAAGTGCAATATGGATGGTAGATAAAGGTTTTTGTAATCTGAAAATATAAAAACAGCAAGGCAACAAGTGGTAAAAGTGAGCAAAAACGGTATTGCAATGCGTTGAAACAAGGCCTAGGGTTCATACTTTCACTAGTTCAAGTTCTCTCAACAATAATAACATAATTGGATCATATAAGAATCCCTCAACATCCTACAAAGAGTCACTCCAAAGTCACTAATAGTAGAGAACAAACGAAGAGATTATTGTAGGGTATGAAACCACCTCAAAGTTATCCTTTTTGATCGATCTATTCAAGAGTCCGTAGTACAATAACATGAAGCTATTCTTTCCGTTCAATCTATCATAGAGTTCGTACTAGAATAACACCTTAAGACACGAATCAACCAAAACCCTAATGTCACCTAGATACTCCAATGTCACCTCAAGTATCCGTGAGTATGATTATACAATATGCATCACACAATCTCAGATTCATCTATTCAACCAACACAAAGAACTTCAAAGAGTGCCCCAAAGTTTCTACTGGAGAGTCAAGACAAAAACATGTGCTAACCCCGGTGGAAGTCGTTCCTCGACCATGTTGACCATGCCGCGCCAAGAGCACCAGGGTGGTGGATGATGGCGAGGCCTAAGAAGGGGACGATGCGGAGCCGGGGAAGATGCGGCAGTGGATGCCCACGCATAGAGGAATATGAGGGTTTGCCGGTTCGCTGCGGTGTGAGGCTGCCGTCGCCGCAGAATAGAGGATGGCCTGGCCAGCGGTGGGAGTAGTAGGGGGCGGTGAGGCCTCCGCGACATTGCAGCCGGCCACGAGAGGCAGGAGCATGAGGAACGACCGGCGCTGCTTTGGGCGGCTGGAGCAGGAAGACGAGAGGTTGAAGAAGCACTACGGCCATTGGATGGACATCGTACGGTCACTGGAGCTAGAATCGTTCATATTGACTAAGTTGACAAAGCCCTCCTTCCCCGTCAACTTAGTTGGCCACAATTCAGCCTCCCACTATTATGGGTCCCAGCTAGCAGGGGGTATTCATTTTTTGTGCATAATATGGAGGCACTTCCTTGCGTGCAAAGATATAGCTGGTGGGTCCGACCTATCAGCGGTGGGAACGTTTTTCACGAAATACAGAGGCCCTTTCGGTGGGTCCCAGCTGTCAGGTGGAGGAATCATTATTATGCACGTAATAAGGAGGCATTTCCTTGCATGCGGCCGTGGACCCATCTGTCAGCCTCTCCACGCACAGTCTACTTCCGATGGTGTCGTTCGTTGACCACGTTGACCACTCCGCGTCGAGCGCATCCAAGGTGGTGGATGATGGCGAGGCCCCAGACAGCAACGAGCTGGATATGGGAAGACACGGGAGTAGAGTCGCAGATGGAGAGGTGTACAAGAGTTATCTGGTTCTGCTGCGGTGTGGTTCGGCAGTCGGTGGAGAAGAACATGAGGTGTGGAGGGATGGAGGCGGGAGCAGGTGGTCCCGGCGATGCTGGAGGAAGAAGACGAGAGATTGAAGATGGATGCCGGTCGCTATATGTAAATCCAATGGCTAACGATGTCAGAATCATTTGTTGACTAAGTTGACAACGACTTGCATTGGCTTCGACCTATTGGCCCACATTTCAGCCACCAAAAATGTGGCACGTATTCAACCCATTTTTCGGAATTACAGTCATTTTTTTGCGGGGTGGAATTTACAGTCCATTTGATATTTTTTTGAATTACAGTCCATTAGCTGGGCTGGGTGAACAAATAATGTAGCATCCATGCGGCCCATTTATGTTTTTCCTAAAAAATTACAGGTCATTTGCACTTTCTCGAAATACATGATTTTGCTGGGCTTATTATAATTATAATGTTGGGGTGGGCGCAGCAATGTTATCAAAAAATAAACAGGGGCTGAGAATTTTGTTATATACTAGTACAAATGCCCGTGCGTTGCAACGGGCGAAAAAAAATTAAACACAACACTTCTTATACCCAATTTTGGCAATCATCAAAAATAAAGTTACATTGACTATCGCATTTTGGGCCATGTAATTTGGACGTGAATAAGACATCATAATCGTTTGTCTGACCTACTTCAGCTCGGCACTTTCATCTAATGAAAGAGTTGTGGTGCATGTAATACATCCTAGATAAACATGATATTTTCTATTTATTTTGAGAAGGCGTTTTTCTGTAAATTTGGAGAATATTTTTTCGAATTTTTTTTTTGAAAAATAGAATTATTTTTTTGGAGACGTACATTATCTGGTTGGGAAAATGCACGTTGTTTTTGTGTTCTTATATTTCATATGCAGACGCACTGATTTTTTTAAATATGAAATTACGCATGATACTACGCACAAGTAAAAGCAGTAGGCTGCTGGCGTAATTGTCCTGACATTGGAGAGTCAAGATCTAGATCAAAATTACATCGTCATATTTTTGTCTAGCCGAAGGTAGATCAAGTATACTCGCTGCTACCACACACCAACATAGAGCAGCAGTGCATCACTTCAGTTAGAGAGGCGAGATGACCAGTGCAACACTTCAGCTAAACAGGTGAGATGAAGTGTTCTAACTGCAGAATTGACATATTATTTTATACAATTCACATGAGCGATAGATCTAGCACCAGCATAGGTGGATCTATAGTCATTCTTGTAAAATATGCCTTGACTTGTATCAAATATATAAACTTACTATGCAATGTGGACAGTAAAACCAAAATAACCAACATTGGTAAATTCAACCAGCACATTTAAGACCACTCTCCTCCACAGCTTATTGTTAAAGAGTACAAATCTAGATTTTATGAAAGCTAAAAACTCATGTCATTTACAACCAACAATATCTAATTGGCCCTACTGGGATACATCTAATGAATTATGAGGCGCGCTTTCCTTAGCTTCATATCTGAAACTACCATCATGAGCTGCCATCCAATAGAGAAGCTCCATTTTCAGAATAGCACATGTCCTGTTGAGAGAAAATGGAAGTTAGCACCAAGTACATCAATCTTGAAAAAATAATAAAGTTTTTAGAGTAGCTTACAAAATCAATTTGCACAAACATATGGAGATATTACATATCAGTTTTATACTTGAGCCTATGCCAAGAGACCAATTGCGTTAAATACTTTCTCAAATCAATCTGTAAACCCTGGCTGTAAATCACTGTAAAACAAACATAGCTCAATCATAATTTGCACAAAGAAAAAAAGAACCTGCAGCAAAGTAGGTCTAGGCGATGGCTAATGGTCTTTCGGAAAAAGGTCGATGGAGGCAACATTTTGTGTAACAACAACAAAAATTGAAGTTAAAACTCCAACAATTACCTTGTTCATACAATATTCCAGATTTTGCAAAGATGCAATCAGCATGGAGTTCAATGGAACATGGAGCGGTTATAACAATATAGTAAATAGTGGAGTGATAGATAATCTTGAAAAGCTAACAATAGGATGCATAAGCTACTGGATGGGCCCATAGTGGAGTGATCTGGATGTTTCTTCCAGGATTATTTTGTCGGCAAGAGCAGATCAAGGCTTTAATTACTTGCTAGCAGCTAGCTGCACAAACTAAAGATTCAGGCATACAGATCAAAGAAGCGCTTGTTTACCCAATTGCCAAGAGCAGATCAAGGACTCAAGTAATTGCTAGCATTAAGTTAATCTGGGGCTTGCTACAGCGAGCTGCACCAACTACTGATTCAAAACGAAGAGGTGCTTGCTTCAGCCTATGCCAACACACAAATTTTCCAATCAAAGAGTTGCTTACTTGCTTGCATCAATTCAAACTGCTACTTGTTGCAGCTACTTTTACAAACGAAATAAGATGGCAAAATAATATAAAGTTTCATCCTATAATTACAAGTGAACTCTGGTTGTAAATCAAAGATAGCTACTATAGGACATGATCCACGCTTTCAACAATTCAAGTACGCTCTAGCAATTTTCTAGCTACAGAGTTGAATCCCCACCTTTGTGAAAAAAAATCAATTCTTATAGAACCCATTTTATTACATAAAAAGTAACAATCTCAGCTCTGGTTCCTACTCTAAATCATTTTAATTACAAAGTTGAATACGACGACGACGACTTATTCCTACTCTCGAAGTTTCTCCAAAATCACGTCCTAAATGTTCTGAACTGGGAGAGCAAGAACTCAAATCGAACAAAAATAGACATATATTCCTCAAAAGAGAAATTTGAGGTGCTTCGCATTAATCCATATAGAAAAAGAGCAACAATTTAACAACCATTTGAAGGCACCGCCCATAACTTGCTCAGGCTACTGTATAGTGTGCATTGTTCTGGAGGCCATGATCCACCCACAACAGAATCCCCGACCTTTCTTGCCCCAAAACCAGACAGAATATTATGCACAAAATTATCCAAATTGCTACTAAAAGCTACCAGCCAATAGCAAGAAGAACATTAAAAAGTAAGTAATGATGGTCGATGGTAGATAGGAACAATGCAACATTCCTGCATTACTATTACAGCCCCTCAAAGTATAAGTCTTCAATGAAGAGTATAATCACCTGCAGCACAACTAAACATATAGATGTGACCAATCTTCATGCCCGCTGCGTGGAACTTCTTTAATTGGAGTCGGAGCTGCTCCCACAAATCTTCACAAAGCTCTTCAAAATTTTCATATGTTATGGTGCCCCTGTAAAAAAATGGCATGCATGTAAACATGTAGAACTTGCACATTTTTTTCTGGTCATGATTTAAGATTACATTTTCACTATAGAATGAGAAGGGAGAGCTGAAAGCATGAGATAGGCAAGAAGATCAACCATAACATAGCAAAACAGGCTTGTGGCAAATATAAAAAATGAAAAGCTAAGAAGCCAGCATGAATTAGTCTTGCAAGCTCCACACAATCATGAATATGCAAAGAAGATATCGTATAATATGGGTCACAAAACTCAAGATAGAATGTGAGCATGGGCACAAAATCACCTCACAAGAAGAATTTCTGTAACTCATGATTGCTATCATATTTTTATCATAGTAATGATGCTTTCTGAAGCAACCAAGCTAGGTGCATGAGTAACAGAGAGAATCAGTACCTCAGAGAATATTAGTACTTCGGAGCCATGTGCCTTTAACTTGGGAAGACATTTATCTAACAGAACCATCTTTTCCTGTAGAAAGGGAAGTAATTTTCGTCATCTCAAAGAAAAGAATCATTTTTTCCTGTAGAAAGCATCAAGCCTTGAGGAGGCGCACCAAGGACGATGCCCTTGAGCTGCTTCAAGACTCCAAGGAGACCGCTAATACTGCAGCCCGCACCACGGTAGGGGAGGGCCGATGCCGGTGGAATCGTTGGGACGCACGACGGACTGAAAAATTTACAAGTCACATAGTTTTACATATTTTTACTCACTACTGGAATAAGCGAATCATGAAAATGTACTCAAAGACTAAAACTGAATTCTATACACCAAATATAATTTTCAGGATATTCTAGTTTATTTAAATTGTGTGCCGCAATCATCTCCATCCTCATTGCCTCCTCTACATCTGCCAATATCCTCGAATCCTTGGCGTCCATGGGGATCCAGTATGTCCTCCTCATCGCGTCCGGCCATCATGCCCAAGACCTGTTACATGTGCCATAGAGCTCCTGAAATTTCAAAATCAATTAAAAAAACTAAACATATATGTGGATTCAACGAAAGATGTCTTCGCTTGTGCTCTACGAATAAGTGATCGAGGTCTTGGCTGTTTTGTACAAAGAACACAAAGTCCTGGTAAATGATTTACAATAATGTAGCATGACGTTCAGTTTGTTTAGTTTGATCTTACCAAAAAGATCAACGTAATTCAAGACATGGGAACTCAACCAAGAATACATTGGTGCCTATCAATACGTCCCAATTGGATTTTGCCTTAAATCAGTGCAGGGGTGGCAGGGGAGCGCATGTGTGTGTACCTGTGTGTGGTTGTGATAATCGGTTCAGACGAAGTAGTGTCCTCGCCGGCGTTGCGGAGGAGGGCCTAGGTGGAGGAGCTGTGTTCCGTGGATAGCACACGCTCAGCCGTCAGGACAGCGCCCAGCCGGACCATCTTGGGACGACACAGGGAGACGGGGAGCAACTGCACGACGGAAAAAATTGGGAGCCCAGCAACACATTGAAAATCCATCAAGAGTTGGCCTGCAGTGTTGGAGCATATAGTCAATGTTCTCAAGATTTTGCAGATTCAACTTCTGAAGAAAAATCATACAAAAAGTGAATCATTTTACACATTATGAACATTCAGAAGCAGATAACAAACGTATCATGTGTCTGTTCACTGCTGCTAAAATTGTATCTAACCAATAGTTGAGTAAGTCACCAGAGAAGTTGTTATGTATATTGAACATGTACTCAAGCACTCATGAAAAATCTTCTATACAAAATTAATCAGGCGAGAGCATGCCCATGCCAGTGAATTCTCACACGACCTGGAGGTTGCTGTTGGCAACGGGCTGAACTTGTGAAGGGCATCTCTAGCAATTAGCAACGACATGGCATACTTTTTTGCGAGGAGGAGAGGAATCCTGACACAAACCTGATCCGATGACCGGAGCCGCCGTCGGACCAGTAGCAGGTACCCACGCAGTCCCTATTCTCCCTTCTATTCTCTCCATCTCACCTCGTCTCCCTCCCTTGTATCTTGTTCCCAGAAGACCTAGTCGCCACAGCCATGGAGCACCGCCGCCGCCGGCCTCCACTACGAACCGTCGGGATGGATCCTGACCTCCGCCACTTCCCCACCGTTCCCCGCCTCCAGGAACTCTGCCGCCGTCATCCTGCTACCGATCGGATCGGGGATCGGGAGCGCCGCCGCGGCCAGCCTCTACTACAAACCACCGGGATGGATCCCGACCTCCGCCACTTCCCCGCCGTTTCCCGCCTCCCGGATCTCTGCCGCAGTTTTCCTGCTCCCGATCGGGATCGGGAGCACCGCCGCACCAGCCCAGAAATCATTATATATTATTTATATATATATATATAAATAATAAGTGATTTATTATTACATTGGTCCTTAAATCTTATGAAGCTTTCGTACACAATCACCAGGATTTTCGTTGCCAAACAAATCCAGGATTTTATTGTTAAGAAATTATTTTTATAAGTTAATAAGATGTGGTTCTTACACATGTAAGTATCTGTTAAATATGTGATTATAATAACAATAATATATAATAACATATAAAATAATTTAAATATATATAGTACAGTTAGAACGGAAACATAAGTTGGACCAGGCGTTCCTATCCTTATATAGAAAAATAGAGCAGACCTCTGCATTTTCTTTAAAAGAATACATAAATTGGGCTGTCGATGTTTCAGGAAAAATAAAACCTCGGATGGGAGGTCCATAGGCCGGTCGATACACGACGACCCTCAAGAAAATACAAACAGGCCTATGGACCTCCCATCTGAGGTCGTGAGTTGCGCATGTTAAAAAAGAAAGCCTAGACGGGGCAGCCCAAAACCCAGCTGATACTTGCTACCCCAGTGATAATAAATGATACCTGCCAGCTCCTCGGCTTCGTTGTGAATTTATCTCCTATAGTAACTACGTTGAAGCACCTAAAAATGTAACTATGTTGACAAACCCATGGGCCCCAACGTTAGTATAGCATTAGGAGGAAGTATTTTTTCGATGAGGCACTTGCTTGCGTACGGCCATAGACCTGGTGGGTCCCGACTATCCGCCTCTCCACGTACAGTCCTCTCCAGATTCCTCTCATTTGTTCAGCATGTTCACAATGGCAGACAGCGGCGTCACGGACGAAGTGCCTTATTAGTAACGAAACAACTGAACTAGCCTAGTGGCTGAGTGACACTACTCGACAGCTGTTCCGCCCGGGTTTGATTCCACCCGTGCAGAGAAAATATCTCCAAAAAATTTTCCTCTTCCTTTATTGACATGTGGGTCCCAATTGTCATCTACGCACACCACGTCCAACACTTGCCAAAACTTCGTCCCTCGTTTTCTCTATTTTTCGCACACTCGACGTTGTGTGGGCATCTTGAAAATAGCATATCTTTTTGACTGTGCATCATATGAAGATGTGCTATGCATAAATGTTGATCAGAATGATGTTAACTGGCTGGTAGTTCCAGTTTCGACCATGAATAAAACTTCCAGCATGATGTTAACACTGTTTGAAAAGGCCATGTTAATATAAATGCTCCGCCTCTGAAAGTTGCAGTTTCTTATCTGAAACTGAACTTTGAGTTTCTTATCTGAAACTGAAACTTGCTGTTTCTTCTCTGAGAATCACCTGTCAGCGACCGAAAGGCAGGGGAACCTCTCCTCTCCATCATCTCCATTCCAAAACCACCGTCTCGCCTCTCCCTCTTCTCTATTGCAAGACCACTGTCTCTCCTCCCATCTTCCAAAGCTAGCACCAGACCACCCAGAAGGATATCTATGGAGGGGATGCATCAGCGCATCAGGCAGATCGCCGGCGGCGACCAGGCAAAGTTAGCCAGGTTGAAGGAGATCCTTAATTGGTTTGACAATGAGTGGGAGATTTCAAGGACGGTGAGGGCCATGTGGCAATGTATGCGAAAGAGCGAAACAACGGCGATGAGGGCGACGATGTACTCCTCAGCGGCAGTCGTGCCGCAGTCCTTTGAGTTCATCGAGTATCTCCTCTGGGTGATGGAGCAGACAGATTCGCCCGAGGCGAAAGTCAGGCGGAGGTGGTGGGCGTACAGGTCGAAGGTCGACCACCCAGAGGATAACGAATCGATCGAGTACGGTGTGCCGTTCGTGAGGGTGCAGAGCCAGCCGGAGCCACAGGAGTATTTGTTCTCCCATCGCAAGAGGAGGCCGGATGGCGCGACGTCGCTTCCCCGCCGTTCTCCATGGTTCCCTGGACACTCGCCTCATTTCAACGGCGTCAATAGGGTTTAAGGTAAGCTTCGCACTAACCTAATCTTCCATCTGCTCATGCTTACAATCAGTGTGACAACTAATAAAAATCAAGCTTACAATCAGTCTCTGAGTACTACGCCAATCACCCTAAAATAGCTCAGGACCTTTGGGTCAAAGTTGTGACACTGTGTACAAATAAATAAAAATACATTGGTTCTTCTTTCAGAAAAGAGTACACCCCTAGAAAACTGCCAATATAAGCTACTAGTATTTTTTAAGTCTAACCTATTAGTATTTGGTTAGAGGATTTGCTGCCGAGAAAGATCCGTCCAAAGTGAGCGCCACACATCCCACTGATGGTGGTGGATGCCAATGCTTAGATGGAGCAGGGTTGGTGTTGGTAATTTTTACTTGGCACCTCGCACTCTGCATATATGTCGGTTCCATCTGTACATTTGTGCAGTTTCACCAAAATGCAGCTGAATAACCCTGTTTGCATAGATAATGAAAAGGCGTGATTACATTATAGTGGCACTAGTTGATGAAACATACACTAATAAATAGAAGAAAATATTACATCATACTGGAAATCGACCCAAGTCTTCCCGATACACCTTCTGCCAGTGATGAACATCAGTGTACAGCGGTAGTACAAGGAGGGGCCTTGAGACATTCAAATCTCTATTTTTGTGCAAATCAACTAAAATTAAGCACCCCAGTTTGCAGAAATGCTTAAACATTAACAATGGGACTAGTTGATGAAACATACATTAACCAAGAGAAGCAATTTCTTTATCTACATTAGAAATGAAATGATAGAGACGATACTCGCTCTATTTTAATTGTATTATTACTTTATTTTATCAGTGACACTAGGGTCGACCAGGTGGCAAACGAGGTGTACCGTGTGTCGCAAGGATGAAGGCTGGGGGTGCTTAGACTGGGATGCTGAAGGTGGCTCTTTCAGTACCTATCTTCCCCCTCATGTTTCCGTGGTAGTATTTGGGTTGTAATCCAAACTTCGTCAAGCTGGTGCTGCGTCCCCCTACCTGCCTAGCTTATGTGGCGAACTTGTCTCCTACTAGTACTCAGTCCGTTCTAGTAGTAGTTGCATAAATTCCCGTTTACACTGAGATGTTGTCGGATAATGGTTCTCTATGGTTGGGTTTCTTTAATGAAATCGAAGGGAACTCCCTCTTTCGATATATAAAAAAACAGCGGCACCAGTGGTGCCAAAACATTGCCTCAAATTAATAGTGCCACTAGATTAAGGTGCAAAATAATAACATTACTACTTTATCATGGAAGTGCCAAAATAGTAGCACAAGAGAAGGATAAACATGCAGGATCTTTGGCAAATGTTCAGACCAAAAAGAAACATACCTCGTGATGGGAACCATATCTGCAGTCGACGCCATCGTAGAAGGGATGACACCAGTCACCAACATGGATGATTCAATTCATGGGACCTTTTGGTGTAGTTCACCTAAAATGAAGCAATGTCCCATGACCTAGCAGCTTCTTCTTCTTTTAAGAAAAGGGCTCCAGCCCCGGTTCCATTTCCATCAGAAAACGAAACCCACGGAGCTTCTTCTTCATTAGTTGCAATAAAATTGAGCAACATCAAGGTTGGTCATGAAGCTCCTGGAGAGTAGGCGGACCAGGACAGCTGCATCTCTAACAAAAAGAAGCAACTTATCTTAATGGGGAATTTAGCAGGACATGAAAAAAGTGCCATTGATTCATATTACTAGAGGCATTACATTGAAAACAACATTGGTTTAACGTGTCCTTACTTTTAACAGTGCGACTGCTACATTTTACCAGTGGCATTACATAAGAGCGGCGCGGGGCAACAAGCATCAGAAGAGGATATCTGGGTTAGTCCCATTTTTGTTCGGTATATAGCCACCTTATACTGTGTGAGGCTAGCAAATCTAGTGCTGGACTTACTCTGTTGACTTGTCCCCCAGTCCCCACTTCCTTTCCTTTTTCAACCAATAGATCGGGTTTATATTGAGTTTGTACTGCGTTCCCTTTATTTCCCTATTATACCTAGAGACCAGTTGGATAGCCAGTTTGTGCTACTTTTCGCCCCCATTATTTCCTCTTTCGACCAAGTCCTAGATTCAGGTAACAAATCTTCCCCCACCCCACCCCCTTTCTTCCTTGTTTGAACCAAGTACTACTAGATTCAAGTGCATGAACTAGTTTTACCTCTTAACAGTAAAAAATTAGGTGGTTTTCGAACAGCAGATCGATCCTATCTACACGAGGGGGGCTGAGAAATAGTAAAAGATACAAATGCAGCGACGTCAGGAGCTCGGGAAGTAGAGCAAGGCCGGTTTCTAAGGAAGTTATACCTGAGGGTCGCCGGGATGTCGCTAGGTGGGCATCGGGAGGCCGGATCTGCCCACACTACGGCAGCGAGGAAGAAGGGGTGAGAGGCCCTCCCTCGCCCGTGATGCTTGGGAGATAACGGCAAGGCACGCTAATCGGGACGCGCCGGCAGTGGGTAAGAGCCGCCGCCGAGGACGACCGCGTGAACGTTGCACCTTCTCACCTTCCCCGTCGGAGAGGATCCGGCTGGATCTGTGACCAGCGGTGAGTAGAGAGAGAGTGTGGCCACCGCTATCGTGTTTAGATCGAGAGAGGATGAGAGAGAGGTGAAGAGAGCAACACTAGCAAGCAAGCACCGAGGCTCCTGCCTATATAGTGGAGTACTAGTTTTCTTTTGTCTACCGGCCGGAGCCGGCTTGATCCCGGCAATGACTGTCGGGAAGTCTTCATGCACGTGCCCCGGGGGTGCAGTTGTCGTCATTTTGATCTGAAGCACCGGATTATAACATATAACACAAAGAAATGCCACATGACAAGAAATCATAACCTCACTTCCCGAAGGAGACAAGATGAATCCCGACGAACAAACTAGACGAGGATCAAAGCTCAAAGTAAAGATAAACTCGTAGAAAAGGGGTCCGTCGATAGATGTCCTAATTAACATAGCCGGCTTGACCTAGATGGCAGCCGAGTACTCTTCGTGCATGTGCCCCCAATGACTAGCCCAACTCAGTTGTCGCTGTTTAACCCTCGCAGTGATCCGAAGCACATGACACCTAATTTTGCAAGATGACAAGAAACCTTTTTTTAGATTTCTCACTAGAACTACAGCCATGTACAACACAACCTGCACGATAGGTAGACGATAGCCAATCCAGGCGTGTCTGCTGGAGTCTGGTCACATGCATGGACGAACTGATCTTCCGTGTCTTGCATGGATCGTCCAGGTACCAACATATGTACTACTTCTATTAACTCACCTGACTTGCGGGGCCGGGGAGTGTGCCTACGGTTGGTTCTCAATTGCGGTCCCACATGTGTGTGAAAACGCAATATTACGCGGGTTCCATTCGGAGAGCGGCGTGCCAGACCGACCGACCGTCTAGGGCACGACACGAACGCGACGGGCGTGTTGTATACTCCGTACATGTGTACCGCCGTTTTCTTGAGGCTTTGCTCCATGGCGCAATCCATGGATACAAAATTAGTATACTGTACTCTTTAAAAGTCGAGGGTGGGGCTTTTCCCACGTGGTAGGCGAGGCAGTTCCGCCTAGTCTGTTCAACAGAGACGCGAGAAGATGAGGGAGTAGGCTGCTGCAAACATAGGGATGTGTGATTTGACAGTGAGTTACTGCTGGACGGGTGGGGCCCGGTGATTTGACTTGCCATTATCATTTTAATTGCGGCGCTACGACCGGCTTGAGTCTCCTGATTCCTGACCACCTCCATACAGGTGCCTCTCCCGATGCTCCACCATGTCCTCTTGCTTGAGAGCCCACTCCTCCACTTTTTCCTTGCCTCTTTCCCCCAGATATGCAAAAATGGCATGTAAAGCGGGCTTATAGCCCACTATTGTACATGATCCTACAGGTGCTAAGCCTGCCACATAGGCATAATTAAAGTATGATGTGGCAAGTTAATTAAGAGACAGACTAGTTTGGTTACCCCAGGAAGAAACGGTGATAAGCGTGTGTACCTAGATGAAGCAAACTTAGCAACAAAAAAACTAAGCACCTATGCATTGGGGACTTGAGTTGCTAAGCCATTTAATGCCCATAGCACCTCATCTAAGCACCATTTCATTGGAAGAGCTCACTCCTTGGCAAATGCAATAAATACTACGAAGAAAGAGATAGAGAGAAGTAAACAAAACATACTCTTATAGCCAACCTTATAGCTAACCTTGTTGTATGAGTGACTAAGTGATGACTATGTATGACATGCCAACATCAGATAGCCTAACGCACCATGTTAAATCTCCAAGGGCGCGGCCACGCGAGCGAGGCAACGGTCATGGTAGGCGCGACCATGATATGGGCTGCTGGCAGCCCTTGGATCTGAGATCGAACAGTCGCATGCTAAGTTGCTGAAAATTTGCAGAATAACCCTCCAGGATAGGATATTCACCCATAGGTCTAGAATCACGCCATGCAACCGTTCAATCTCAGACCCAAGGGCTCTCAGAAGCCCGTATCATGGGATAATGGAAAGCTTCGTATCACCTGTAATTTTCCCGACGCGTGACATCACATCGAAAGCCATTTAATTGTGCGTCGAGTAGACATGACATCTAAGTGGGCCCCGATAGTACTATGCATGAATCCATTTATCCACCAAGCAAGCCACTACCCTGCCATTCGCACGCGCCCCGGCACTCGACATTTTTACAATCAATAAACTGCTCCTAGTCGTCCCATCCTTTCAGATTACGACAGTTCCACTAATCCTAACCCTCCTCCCAAATCCATGGCGTCCCAAATCTCCATGATCGGCGGTGAGTACAAGGTTAGAACCATCACCTGCGATGAGTTCGACGTCATCTACACCCGTTCTTCCACAACGGTGAAAGAATGCCTTGCTCGCTTCAAACGCATGTTCGAAAACTCCAATGATGAGTGGGTCGCTGGGCTAGATGTTGAGTACACCACAGTCCTGGGAAGCAAGAAGAATGTAAAGGAGGCCACAATCCTGGGAATGTACTAGATATAGACCACATCCAGTATGCTGCAATGGATGGCTACCTTTGTTTCAATATCTACAAGGGTTGGATGAAGAGCAAGAGCCAAGTGTGCGGTTCAAGCAAAGAAGTATCGGCCAAAAGGAAGAGGGACAAGGACGAAGTCGAGGACGTGGATGAGGAGTCCGAGTAAGGTGGCAGTGTTGTTGATCATGGTGGTTCTAATGAAGTGTCTACCAGATTAGTTGCTTAGTTTAATTTCAGGTGTGCTTAGTTTTATTTGAGGGGTGTGTTGTGTTGAGCCCCCAGCAGAACTATGTTATGTTTCTTCTCATTATATTTTGTACATTTCATCTTTTAGTTGGCATAGTACTACCACTCGTTTCTTCACATTATATAAGTACAATATATATGGCCAACATCATATAGCCAGCAGTTTAGTTGTCAAAGAATTTCAGGGTGCTTAGTTTTGTCAAAGAATTCCAGGGTTCTTAGCTTTATTTGAGGGGTGTGTTGTGCTGGAGACCATTAACTTATCATTGTGAGAATCGGTTTATTTTTGTCATGTAACATGGTCAACGGGTTTGACGTGAAAATAACAATGTCTAATGGCATTTCTAATATACGCTGCCTCCCACCAGATTTTCTTTATAGAGGCAACATAGAACTATATGAGTACCCTGTTAAATTTTGGAATTATTCCGGGTTCGTTTGGCCTTTTTTATACATTAATTGAGTTTCTGGTCATTTAATGTGCATAATTCAAATTTGAACTACAAGCACATGCTCCGTGCACCAAAGTTGATTGAAAAATAACATGTGTGTCCTCGGGTGAATTTCTAGGTCACATGCAAGAAATGGGAATGAAATTCAAACATCTAGGCATCGTGGTTCGGTCAAGAACATTAAGAAGCTTGGTTTTAAAATTCTTGTAAATCCAAAACACGCCTGAAAATCATGAAACTTGGCATGGTGTCATGTCATGGTACTACCATGCTGTGGTAAAAAAATTGCAGAATAGGAACAAGTTTCGGTATAAGTTTCTTGCAAACCGGAGCTTCTCTCAAGAACGCTCGTGGTTCTGAGAGGGAACGTGTCACCTTTGTATGCATAATTCAAATTTTAAATACAAGCACATGCTCCAGTGCACGAAAGCTGATTGAAAAATCACATGTGTGTCCTCGGGTAAATTTCTAGGTCCCATGCCAGAAATGGGAATGAAATTCGAACATCTGGGGGTCATGGCTCAGCAAGAAACATTGAGGAACTTGGTTTTTTAATTCCTGTAAATCCGAAACACGCATGAAAATCATGAAACTTGTCTTGGTGTCATGACATGGCACCAACATGCTATGGTAATTTTTCTGTCCGATTTGCGAAGGTGCACACATTAACAATCAACAAAGTCATTTTGGAACAAGTGCTATCATGTTACAATTGGAAACACAAGTATTACTGAAACCGTGGGCGTTCTATTTACCAATTATGTGCCGCCATGCGTCCCCTTTTTTTTAGCTAGGAGGCGCCGTGCAGGGTAGCTATTTGAGTACGGTAGGCATGCGAGCCCTTTGACCTCCAAGTATAGACAGAACCAGGCCCTCGTTGGTATCCGCGCCTCGACTTTGGCTGGTCATAGTGGAGAGTAGCATAGACTAGTTACTAGTCTATGTTACTAGTACCTTCATAGTGGGTAGTGTCATATAGTATATGCATAATTTGGCGATGAGCACTCTCTATATGTACCAACTTTGTTCTTTAATTACATCTTGTTAGTTTTGCTCCATGGCGCAATCCATCGGTACTACTACTGTACAAATGTATACATTTTTTTTAAAAGCTAGAGGGCGGGGCAGTCTAGCTTGGTACTTTTCACGAGAGGCGAGGGCCTTTGTGATTTGACGGCTCATTACTGCTGGAAGGCGGGGCCTTGTGATTTGACTGCTCATATAAATGTGCCGACGACCTGAGGAGGAGCAAAGAACCATGCGGTACACTCAAGTTTTCCACTAGAGTACGACGGAGGAGCATGAAACACGGAAGCCCAGTGCCATATCCTCTACTCTCTTACTCTTATTATATATTACTAGCAAGAGGCATTGTTCTATTGGCGATAAAGAATGATCTAATTTGCTAGTCATCTCATTTTTAGCATTGTTCTATTCATGGCTCGCAGAGAAGGTGACACGTGTGGCCAAACACCCGAAGAAAAATAAGAAACACATGAGCAAAAGAAGAAGGGGGATTATCACCCCCCAAAAAGAAGGAAGACGCACACACAAGTCTGGGGCACTGCTCTCTCTTCATGAAGGGTTGCTGGCCGTGGAGTCATAACTGCTTCTTCATCGCCTCCACGACCTCCATCTCCTTGCGCGTCTCCTCCGCCATCTTCATCATTGTGTCCATGACGCAGGATTTCTTAACGCGAGCCTTCATCATCTGTTCCACAATCGCATTACGTACCTTGACAGCAGCCGGGTGCTCGATGCGGAGCTTCGCCAACTCCTCCTTCTGTTCCATGACGAGGGCCTGCAACATGTTCATCGAGGAACTACTATTCTCATGCAGCTTCTTCCAGCCGGCGTTCTTCTCCTTCAGCAGGTCGAGCTCGTGGCAGAGCTTCACCGTGTCCTCCTGAAGTTGCAGGATTTTGTCGGTCGCCTTCTTCTCCGAGGCAATGCTCTTCTTCCACAGCATCACCAAGACGGCGGTCAACTCCCCCTGCTCATTGAGCTCAGCGGGCATGTCGTCGAGCCTCTCCTCCAGCAGCTCCACCAAGCCATGGATGAACTCCTTCGGCTTGTTGAGGTGCTTATTGAGCTGATCGGGCATGCCGTCGAGGGATAACGACTCCGGCGCCGCATGTTCACCTCCGCGTCTAGGGCGCTCTTGGGAGCCATCGCCTGCCCGTGAGAGATATTTTGAGGTCCCTGTGTGGAGGCAAGCCCTCTCTTTTTTTTCCACACCCTTGGTTGCCGCTCCCTTGTTACGAGTAGTTCTCGACCTAGAGCTTTGCACACCGGCCATGTCAAGGACGGACGAAGAAGGAGGACTTATGAGGAGGAAGGTAGAGTAATTTCGGTTAGGTAGTCCCCCTTTTTATAACCTAAGTACTAGCACTAGTACTAAAACCTGCATAGTGGGAACATGTTCAGGTTTGGTACGTACTGGTAGGTGTGAGTAGGCTTGCACTTAGTTGTAGCACTAGTACATTCGAATGTGATGGGAACAAGGTAAAGATTAATTGATGGTTTTTGGTTTCGAGGCCCGAAACGGCTCTCGATGAGTTTAGTGGAACAGGAAATTCAAGTAGACCACACTGCTCAGATGCGTAAATATTATGTTACTGTCAAAAATTGGCACAAAATACGACGGAGACCAATGGAAGTACTACTAGCAACCCATGATTTAACTACTCACATGCGCGCAGTACTACGCGCATGTCTTTCTTCCGCCCTCACGTCCACTCAATTTGCATGCGCTGTATTAATTCACCATGAATGAAGTGAAGGACTTTACACGCGTCAAATTGTCACATGGGGTGGATCTTGGTACAAAATTGCGTCCGCCCGTGTACCCGCGTGTGCGTGCGAGGGAATGAGTGCGTGTGTGGCATGTGTGCACATCTTCGCTTTGTGCATGTACCGCCAGTGCGGCTCAGGGAGGACGAGTACGTTCTTCCGGAACTAGCAGCACGTCACTGTGATCAATCCAAACAAGGATGTCGCGACAACGCCTCCACATGTGCCATGTGGCTTCATGAACTGTAAGAGAGACACTGTGTAGCGTGCCATTGTGTTTTGCACATACTCGAAGTACTAGTAAGGTACACGTGCATTGCACGCGTCAGATTTTGCAACCAAATTATGAATAAATACCACACTGTAGCATGTAAGCTCTGATTCATGTATGCCTAATGTAGACCTTCGTTTAATTCTTATAGTTCATCTCATTCAAAATCAATTAGTTTTTATAAAAAAACCTAGGGCCTCTTTGATTCATAGGATTTCCAAAACGCGGGAATAGGAAGAGCATGGGATTAGAGTGGAATGTCGTCTTGAATCCAACAGAATGGTACGAGTGTTTGATTGTGCATAGAAAAAATGTAGATTTCTTTCAAAGAGGTTTGAGTGGATGGGATGTTTCCTATGAAATCTAGTGCAAATGAATCATATGGAAAAATTCCTATGGTTTACAATCCTACGAATCAAACAACCAAGATAGGAAAAATTCCTAAGGATTAGAATCCTCCAAAATTCCTTCGAGAATCCTTTGAATCAAATAAGCCCTTAATCTATTTTATGATTCATGGAATTATGTGTTGTAAAGCATAAAGTAAAAACAAATAATGGCAATTCGACTAGAAGAAAAGTTTGGGCAGTTATGATACGGAAGATTCTAGAACAAAGGAGAACCACTGTTGTTTTGAGGTTTGTGCATTATGCTTAAGTTCAACCATGGAGTCTGCTTGATCGAGGCGAGGGTGTCCCGATGTTTTGATGAGATGGTGGCTATCGTTTTCTATGGGAGTCGACCTTCACGATCCTACTACGAACGTGCGAGACGTCGCGCCTTAGCAATCGCTAAACCAACTTCTCAGGGGTTATTGACCACGCCGGAGCACGATCAACCTGACCACGAGGGTCTGTTTCCTGCGAGCAAACGAAGAACAAGCAAGAAACTGAGATTGCAATCTGGATATTGCGAATATAAGATGAAAGCTTTATTGATCAAGGTGGGGTTCTGTGACGCCTTTGTCTGGTCGTTGAACACAAACGAAGTACGTGAAGTTGCAGCTATGGTGAACTTTAATCTAAACAAACCCAAAGTCTAAATGACGCCCTAAGGGCTGTATATATGGAGGAAGAGGGGGGGAATTTCATGGTCCTTGGAGGAGGGGTCCGAAACCAACCCTAACTCTTGTTTCCCCACACATACGGACTCTAAAAACAGCCTATACTAAAAACAGCCAATAATCAGGTGATGCAGCACCTAGAATAGCCTCTGGACGAAATTTATGAAGTGTCATCTTGTATATTTCGTCCAAGGCTTCATGCACTCCTTATGGTGGCTTCAAAGTCCTGAAATCATCACTTGTAACTCCATTCTTGATCCCCTTGCGCATGCCATCATCTCCATGCTTGAACTTGCTCCAAGGTTCATCTCTCTTGTCCAAGCTAGGCCCTTCATTTGTAAGCAAAACAAATGTATCCAATTTAGGCAGCATCATATTCTCAGGAACATTAGAATCGTTACCAAGAAACGAAAGTACCTGATAATTCAATTGGCGTGCATGAGCTCTACTAATTGGTCCAGTATGTATATGTAACGCCCCAGATACGACTTTCCAAATTTGTATCCAACTCTTGCCATTTCCGGCGTTAAGTTATATTTATTTCTCGGGTTCGGGTTTTGTCTCCGTGTGTTGTTTTCGTTTTCATGCATCTCATATCATGTCATCATGTGCATTGCATTTGCATACGTGTTCATCTCATGCATCCGAGCATTTTCCCCGTTGTCCGTTTTGCATTCCGGCACTTCGTTCTCCTCCGATGGTCATTTCTAGCTTTCTTTCATGTGTGGGGATTAAACATTTCCAGATTGGACCGAGACTTGTCATGCGGCCTTGGTTTACTACCGGTAGACCGCCTGTCAAGTTTCGTATCATTTGGACTTCGTTTGATACTCCAACGGTTAACCGAGGGACCGAAAAGGCCTCGTGTGTGTTGCAGCCCAACACCCCTCAAATTTGGCCCAAAAACCCACCAAACTCTGCTCCATGTCCTAGAGCGTTCGATCACGATCGCGTGGCCGAAAACCGCACCTCATTTGGACTCTCCTAGCTCCACTTATGCCTATAAATAGCCCCCCCGTTTCGGATCTCGGATCTCTCCCCGTCCAAACCCTAAAAAAAAATCCACCGCGCCGGCCGGACACGTCCGATCCGACCGGACGCATCGCCGCAGCCAGCCAGGCGCCGCCACGTGGCGGGCGGACCACATCGCTGCCGCCTCCCACCGACGCGGGCCCGCAGGCCCAGCGCCGGCCCGCTCCCGCGCCCGACCAGGCCATCCGCCGCCGCCCGGCTCCCGAGCCGCTCGCCGCCTCCCTGCCGCCGTTGCGCCGGTGCCGCGCCGCCGCCGCGCGCCAACGCCGGCCGGAGCCCCTCGCCGACCCCGCCGCTCGCCGCCTACGCCGCCGCCGGCCGCCGCCCGCTCCCGGCGCCGCCTCCTCCGCCGGATCCGGCCGGACCCCGCCGTCCTCTTCCTCCTCCTCCCACGCCGGCCTTCTTCCCCGTCAAGTCCGGCGAGCTGCTACAGTAACTCCGGCGTGCAACGGGAAGCGTGCGGATCTGGATCCAGATCTGAGAAATTCATCTCGGTTGACTTTTTCGTCCCTAACCCTAATTTTTATGCCTACTTTGACCTCCCGTAACTTTCCATCCGTAACTCCGATTTGGGCATATGATATATCAAAATGTTCGTCTCGACGAGTACATCATTTCACTACATTGCATCATTTTCATTCGAGCTCATGTTGATGCCCAAAATGCTGGTAGAAGGAGGCTTCGTGAGTTAATTGTCAGATCCGCTAGTTCATCTTAGACTTTTGTCATTTTTGTCATGATTATTGCGTGCATGCTATGCCTGTGAGTCCTTCATATGTTTTGTTAACCATTTTGTCTTCTTTCCACAGGTGCAACCCATGAAATTTTAGGATGTGTGTGGTGACTTGTGCAAGCTTGCAAAGTGAGGCACCCGGTAAATTTGTTTTCAGAGACTTAGTTGTTTTCACGAAGTCTGGGATATTTTAGTTCATGATGCCATATGTTCAGCTTCTTTCCTAGTGATCCGTGCCTCTTTTGAGGATGATCAATAAAGGAGTTTTGTTAATCATGTTATGCTCTATCCATCCATGTCTTTCTTTGCAATTATGGAGCAACCTAGCTTGAGTCAATCGAGCTCTACTTTTGCTTCGTGGTGAATCTGGGCAGATCGTCAACTCGTTTGCGATTTTGCCGGCGTTGTTGTAGTTGATCCGTGTATGCTATGCCATTGTTATTGCCATGTATAGCTTGTATTTTGTGACTTCTTAAGGGCTGTATGCTTGCCTTGACATGACTTGCACCATGGTGAGTGCATCGAGCTCGTTTACATGCCTTCATGAGTTATATTTCAGCATGTCTCAGTTTTCACTAAGTCTGAAAACTGATTGTGTTTTATGCTATGTTCGTGTGCCCGTTAATATATTTTGTGAACCCTTTTGGCCCCAGGTCACTTTGGGTCTTTTGTTAAGATTTTTGAGTAGCCCCATTCCATGTTCTTACTTGTCATGTTCAGGTCATGTATCATGTTGTTTTGCTGCTCCGAAGAGGGCTTCGTGATCTGAAATTTCAGACAAGTGTTAATTTCACTAAGTCTGGAATTTGTTTTGCATTTGCGTTTTTGCCATGCTTGTTTGAACCTCTTAATGGATGAATTGGCCGTGGCTCAGTGCTAGTCTTTTGTTAAGCATCTTGTGTGCACCCCTGCCATGTACTTTGTTGTCTTGTTTGGTGGCTGTAGCATGTTCATTTTGTTGCATTTAGATGCCTACTTGCTGTAAATCGCAGACCGGTGGCATATCTTAAAACGCTTGCCATTTCCAAACCGTAACTCCGATTCCAATGATCTTTATATCGTTTTCAAGCGATTTCATCCCCTCTATCCAGTGGCACCCTTGGAATCCAAGTTGAGGCCAGGTTCATACATTTCCTGTCATATCTTGCATTTTGCATCCCGCATCGCATCCCGCATAGCATATCATCATTTCATCATATTGCTTGGTCTTGCACGTGGTTGATTGTATCCTTGTTGCTTGTTTGTCTTGTTGGGTAGAGCCGGGAGACAAGTTTGCTACCGAGGAGCCCGTTGAGTTTGCTTGTGAGGATCCAGTCAACTCTGACAACTGTGCAGGCAAGATGATCATATCCTCGAAATCACTACTATCTTTGCTATGCTAGTTTGCTCGCTCTTGCTATGCCAATGCTACGATGCCTACCTTTTGCTTGTCAGCCTCCTAATTGCCATGTTGAGCCTCTAACCCACCATGTCCTAGCAAACCGTTGATTGGCTATGTTACCGCTTTGCTCAGCCCCTCTTATAGCGTTGCTAGTTGCAGGTGAAGATTGGAGGCCGTTCCTTGTTAGAACATCATTTATTTACTTGTTGGGATATCATCATATTGCTATGTTATCTTAATGCATCTATATACTTGGAAAAGGGTGGAAGGCTCGGCCTCTCGCCTAGTGTTTTGTTCCACTCTTACCGCCCTAGTTTCCGTCATATCGGTGTTATGTTTCCGGTTTTTGCGTTCCTTACGCGGTTGGGTTATAATGGGAACCCCTTGATATTTCGCCTTGATTAAAGCTTTTCCAGCAATGCCCAACCTTGGGTTTACCATTTTCCACCTAGCCTTTTCTTTCCCTTGGGTTCTGCAGACTCAAGGGTCATCTTATTTTACCCCCCGGGCCAGTGCTCCCTCTGAGTGTTGGTCCGAACTGGGCAGCCTGCGGGGCCACCTCGGGGAAACTTGAGGGTTGGTTTTACTCTTAGCTTGACCTATCTGAGTGTGCCCTGAGAAAGAGATATGTGCAGCTCCTATCGGGATTTGTCGGCACATTCGGGCAGTGTTGCTGGTCTTGTTTTAACCTGTCGAATTGTCTTGTTGTACCGGGTTACCGAGTCTGATCGGTGTGTCTCGGGTGGAGGTCTATTCCTTCGTTGATCGTGAGAGCTTGTCATGGGCTAAGTTGGGACTCCCCTGCAGGGATTGAACTTTCGAAAGCCGTGCCCGCGGTTATGGGCAGATGGGAATTTGTTAATGTCCGGTTGTAGATAACTTTAACTAAACTTAATTAAAATGAATCAACTGAGTGTGTTACCGTGATGGCCTCTTCTCGGTGGAGTCCGGGAAGTGGACACGGTGTTGGAGTTATGCTTGCGCAGGTTGTTCTTCTAGATTCTCGCTCGTGCTTTGCCTCCTCTTCTCGCTCTCTTTTGCGTATAAGATAGCCACCATATATGCTAGTCGCTTGCTGCAGCTCCACATATATTTGCCTCATCCATTCCTCTAAGCTTAAATAGTCTTGATCGCGAGGGTGCGAGATTGCTGAGTCCCTGTGGCTCACAGATACTATAACTCCAGATGCAGGTCTAGGTGATTCCGCTCCAGGTGACGAGTACGAGCTCAAGTGGGAGTTCGACGAGGACTCTCAGCGTTATTATGTTTCATTCCCCGATGATCAGTAGTGGTGCCTAGTTGGGGTTCGATTCAGGGCCTTGTCGCATGTTGGGTTTTCTTCTATTTTGGCGCCATAGTCGGGCCATGAGTGCTTGTATGATGGATGTTATTTATGTACTCTGATGTGACGTGGCGAGTGTAAGCCAACTATGTATCTTCCCCTTTTATTATGTATTACATGGGATGTTGTAATGATTTCCTGACTTGCGACATTGCTTTCCATGCGGTTATGTCTCTAAGTCGTGCCTCGACACGTGGGAGCTATAGCCGCATCGAGGGCATTACAGTATAGCAGCAGGGGCTGTGGGCATAACAATGGTATTGATGTCCTCATCATCCTCCCCTTCTTGAAATGAAGTCGTCCTCGATGGAAGTTCATCTTCCTCACCCAAATAAGGTTTCAAATCTGCAATGTTAAAAGTGGGACTAACCCCAAAATCTGCAGGCAGCTCAAGTTTATATGCATTATCATTTATTTTCTCTAACACCTTAAAAGGACCATCAGCACGTGGCATTAGCTTGGATTCGCACAAATTAGGAAATCTATCCTTACACAAATGTAACCAAACAAGATCTCCAGGTGCAAACACAACATGTTTTCTACCCTTATCTCCAGCAAGTTTATATTTAGCATTCATACGCTCAATGTTTTTCTTAGTTAACTCATGCATTTTTTAAATCAATTCAGCACGTTCTTTAGCATCAAAATTAACCTTCTCCGGAGATGGAAGAGGCAACAAATCAATAGGTACACGAGGTAGGAAACCATACACAATTTCAAAAGGGCACATCTTAGTAGTAGAATGCAATGAACGATTATAAGCAAATTCAATATGAGGCAAGCATTCTTCCCACATTTTCTTATTATTCTTCAAAACAGCCCTAAGCATAGTAGACAATGTTCTATTGACTACTTCAGTTTGTCCATCAGTTTGGTGGTGACAAGTAGTACTAAAAAGCAGTTTAGTCCCCAACTTAGCCCATAAACATCTCCAAAAGTGGCTAAGAAATTTAGTATCACAATATGAAACAAATAGTATTTGGCACACCATGCAAGCGAATAATTTCACGAAAGAAAAAATCAGCAACATTAACAGCATCATCGCTTTTATGACATGGTATAAAGTGTGCCATTTTCGAGAACCTATCCATGACAAAAAATATGCTATCCCTCCCCTTCTTTGTTAGAGGTAAACCTAAAACAAAGTCCATAGATATATCCTCCCAAGGAACACCAGGCACAGGCAAAGGCATATATAAACCATGAGGATTGAGTCGTGACTTAGCTTTTTGACATGTAGTGCAGCGAGCAACAAAACGCTCAACATCCCGTCTCATCTTTGGCCAAAAGAAATGTGTAGCAAGTATATCCTCCGTCTTCTTGACGCCAAAGTGTCCCATTAATCCTCCTCCATGCGCCTCTTGCAACAACAAAAGACGAATGGAGCTAGCTGGAATGCATAGCTTGTTAGCACGAAACACAAATCCATCGTTAAGAACGAACTTGTTCCAAGTTCTCCCTTCCTTACAATTCTGCAATACATCTTTAAATTCGGCATCATGGACATATTGATCTTTGATGGTCTCCAAACAAAATATTTTAAAGTCAAGTTGTGAAAGCATAGTATAACGACGAGATAATGCATCAGCAATAACATTTTCTTTACCCTTCTTGTGTTTAATGACATAAGGGAAAGTCTGAATGAATTCAACCCATTTAGCATGTCTACGGTTCAGTTTTGCTTGAATTTTAATGTGTTTCAAAGATTCATGATCATAAATAATGTTGCCATGTTTCTAAGGTCCGAAGAAGAGCATATAATTCTTTATCATAAGTAGAATAGTTCAGAGTAGGCCCACTCAATTTTTCAGAAAAGTATGCAACAGGTTTGCCATCTTGTAATGACACACCTCCTAATCCAATTCCACTAGCATCACATTCAAGCTCAAAAGTCTTATTAAAATCAGGAAGTTGGAGTAAAGGATCATGTGTCAACATATCTTTCAATACCGTGAAGGCTTCTTCTTGTGCGGTACCCCAAACAAAAGGCACATCCTTCTTTGTAAGCTCGTTGAGAGGTGCAGCAATGGTGCTGAAATCTCTCACAAAACGCCTATAGAAACCAGCGAGGCCAAGGAAACTCCTCACTTGTGTGACCATTTTAGGCTGCGGCCAACTCTCAATAGCTTCAATCTTGGCTTTATCAACTTTAATTCCCTATGGAGTAACAACATAGCCAAGAAAAGATACTCGGTCGGTGCAAAAGGTGCACTTTCCAAGGTTACCAAACAAATGTGCATCACGTAGAGCAATAAAAACAGCACGTAAATGTTACAAATATTCCTCCAAAGATTTGCTATAAATCAATATGTCATCAAAGTAAACTACCACAAATCGTCCAAGGAAAGCACGTAAAACTTCGTTCATTAATCTCATGAAAGTACTAGGTGCATTAGTTAACCCAAAAGGCATGACTAACCACTCATATAATCCAAACTTAGCTTTAAATGTTGTTTTCCATTCATCTCCCAATTTCATACGAATTTGATGGTATCCACTACGCAAATCAACTTTGGAGAATATTGTAGAGCCACTCAATTCATCAAGCATATCATCTAGCCTAGGAATAGGATGATGATAACGAATAGTAATATTATTAATGCCACAACAATCAACACACATACGCGACATACCATCCTTTTTCGGCACTAAAATGATAGGAACAACACAAGGACTAAGGGATTCGCGTATATAACCTTTGTCGAGCAGTTCTTGTACTTGACACATAATCTCCTTCGTCTCCTCTGGATTAGCACGATATGGTGCACGGTTGGGTAATGATGCACCGGGAATTAAGTCAATTTGATGCTCAATCCCTTGAATAGGTGGTAATCCCGATGGCACGTCTTGTGGAAAGACATCAGCGAACTCCTGCAAAATGTTAGTGACATAAGGTGGCAAAGAGGAAGGCACGTCCTCGAATGAAAATAATGCCTCTTTGCACACAAAAGCATAGCAAACGGATTTGCTAAAATCTAGATCATCAATATCAGATTTGGTGGCAAGTAAACATGCACTTTTCAATTTAATTTCAGAAGCAACACTAGATGGTTTATTATTAGGCTTCATTTGTTGCTCAAATTCTTTTACCACAATCTGATTTTCACTCTTACTTTTCTCCTGTTTTGCTTTATTAGCTCTATTAATATCACCTTTCAAAATGGAATCAGGAGTCATAGGAAGCAAAGTAATATTTTTATCCTGATGAACAAGAGTATACTGATTGTTTCTACCATGGTGTACATAATTTTTATCAAATTGCCATGGTCTACCAAGTAATAAGGAACATGCTTGCATAGGTACCGCATCACAATCAACATAATCAACATATGTAGAGATACTAAAATGCACATGTACAGTACGTGACCTTAACCTTGCCGCTGTTGTTGAACCACTGGATGTAGTAAGGATGTAGATGTTGTTTTTTGGTGAGAGATAGCTTCTCCACCATCTCCATGCTATCCAAGTTATTGCAGCTCCCTCCATCTATGATGACGCGAACAAAACGTTCCTTCACAACTCCCTTTGTATGTAACAAATTATGCCTCTGATTTTGCTCAACTTGTGTAACCTGCACACTCAAAACACGTTGAGCGACTAAACATTCATACCTATCAGCATCTTCAGCAGCCATGTATTGCGTCTCATGATCAGAATCATCTCCACCGTGTTCTTCATGTGTAATAAGAGCCAAAGTCTCCTCATCATAGTCACTAGCGGACTCATACCCACCATCCTCAGGAACAATCATCACATGCTGAGATTTGCATTCTCTCGCAAAATGTCCTCTTCCCTTAAAACGATGACAAATAATATCACTTGTGTGCCTTGTTGATGCCATGGAAGAAGAAGAGCTTTGTGCAGGCCCAGCAGGTGTACTCTTGGCAGATAGTGGTGGTTGTGCTTGCTTTCTTGTATCACGGCTGGAGGTGGCACCTGATGGATGCACGTGGTGTCCATGATGAAGATCGACCTGCAGAAAAGTTAGTTCGCGCCAATGCCTGTAACATCCCAAATTTTCAATTTGGAATGTTATACATTAGATCATCATGCATGTCATATTTTCTTGCATTTTTGCCCGATCCTAGAAATTTCACGCAACTCAAGGACCCTCGGAGAGAGTTGGAGATTTCGTTATTTTCATATTTGAGTTTTCTCAAATTTTGAAAAGAGGATCATTTGATTTATTTTATTTCATCTTCAATTATTTTTCCAATATCAAAAATATGAGAGAGGGGAATAATATGACTTTCCCAAATTTAGGAAAAATGAAGATTTAATGAATAAATCAAATTTTGGTTTTGCCGGAGTTTTGTTTGCTTTTTATTTGGATAGGGAAAAATGCGCGTTTTCAAAAAATTGCATTCTAGGTCCGGAGTAAAGTTCATTTTGTTCGACTCATTTTTAGGAGTCGGGGAAAATTTACTTTAGATTTTTCGGAGTTCGTTTAGATAGTTTTTCTTTTGTTTTTCTGCACGCGTAACCGATTTAAAAAAAGGGAGACCGCAGCGCCCGCCTGGGCCAAGGGCCCAGCCGGCCGGCCCAGCCGCCCCGTGCGCCAGGCACAGCCGCCAGCCCCGCCGCAAGCCGTGTCCGGCTTGGACTCCAAGCCACCGCCGCCCTTGCCCCTTGCCCCCTCCCCAAGCAACACCCCCCATCCTATATAAATACCCAAGCCCCCCCCCTCTCCACCCCAAGCCGCAGCCACCGCCGCCTCCCGCCCCGAGCCGCGCGCCAGCCCCGCCGCCCTAGCTGCCGCCGCCGCCTAGCTGCCGCCGCAGCCCTAGCCGCCGCCACCGCCTTTGCACCCCGCCGCCGCCGGAGCCCCTCGCCGGAGCCTCGCCAGAGGTAGCCGCGCCACCCTTGCCTCGGTTCGTTTTTTTTAAGAAACCGTTCTGGTTTTCTTTTCCGGTTTCTTTTCCGGGCTTTGTTTCGGTTTCTTTTCCGAAAACCCTAGATCGGTTTTCGTTCTTCTTTCGGACCGTTCGTCTCAACGAACGTGATCACCGATTGTTCCCGGTTAACGAACGTCCGTTCGTTTAACCGTTCTTGGTTTTCTTTCTCGTCGGATTTAATCGGCGTCTTTTCCGCGATCGTGATCTCAGACCCGATCTTCGTTCTAGTCTTTCTTCCCGCTTGTTTATCGGAATCAGCTGATTCAAGCGCCTGGAGTTTCGTTTCGAAACCGCCGTTCCGTCTAATCAACTTAAACAAGTTTTTGCCCCGGTAAAATTTGACCTAGATTTAACTTGCTAGAACCGAGTTGTTTTCTTCCGCCGTTTGTTTTCCATTTCTTTGTTCGGTTCGTTCTTTCTTTGCAACCGGAGTTCTTAAGTTGAATTTTCTGGTTCGTTCTCTTGTTCGAGTTTTACCTGTGCATTAGATGAGTACTTATTGTGTGCTTGTTGTTTGTCTGCGATAGATCACCCGGATTGCGCCGCTTGTTACTTCGAAACCCTAGGACTCGCGGATCATCAGTAAGGCAAGTAACACTTTGATCATACCTTTTCTACAACCCATGTTTTATTGCATTAGATCAATCCTCTCACATTGCATGATTAGGATCTAATTAAATTGAGGGATGGGAAGTAGATGAGGTAGTACCTATTACCTGTATTATTATGAAACCTTTGGGAGTTACTCCTACGCCTGCTATTTATGCCATGCTATGCTAGTAGACGTGGATTGGGTGAGTGATATCCATGGCAGATGTGAGTTGATAATTTTAATGGTTTATCTAAGGTGGCAACTTAACCACACATCTGGGTGGATTGAGGCACCTGATGTCTATCAGGACTTGCCTGTTTTTATTTCGGACCGCCACCCAGGCTCAAAGGGATCATAAGATCATTCATGCTAGAAACTTCCGTGTGCAGCCACAAGCCATTATGGGCTCTGGCATAGTTGACTAAGTCGTGCGAACTCTTACGGGTAGACTAGCAGATGTAGGGGAAAGTAGGTGTACCGGTCTACCCACATGTAAGGTGCTAGTGCTTCTAAAAGACTGTGTCTCGGTCATCCATCTTCTCAAACACCATGTAGTGCGAGAAACCAAACGGAGGCGATCGAGTCTTGTGGGGAAAAGTGCGCAAACCTCTGCAGAGTGTAACAAACTAATCATGATTAGCCGTGTCCCCGGTTATGGACAACTTGAGTATCTAGTACTTGAATATCATGTGAATCTCATCATGTTACTTCTAATTAATGTTGTTGGGTTTTAATTGTTCACTTAATTGGGATCGGAATGCTGTCAACCATTCTCGATGTTTAACAACTACCATGATAGTTAAATAAATTTATTCCTTTGCAGTAGGGAAAAACTGGCTTTACGCAAAACTGTAACCATAGAGCTTTCCACCAGCCATATATGCATATAGTATAGCTGTTTCATTCCATTACTCTCTATGTGTTACATTGCCAGCATATTCCATGTGCTGACCCGTTTTTGGGCTGCAACTTCTCATGTTGCAGACTTTTCAGATGACGAGTAAGGTGTTTTTAGGTCGTGGTTCTATACTCAGTGATGCCGTTGGAGTTGATGGACCCATTTATCTTCCGAGTCTTCCGCTGTTATCATTATTAGATGGCCTTAAGCCATATTTATTGTAATAAGTTCTCTTTGAGACAACGATGTAATAAGTGTGTGATTGCCACTCTGCTATAAATCCTTCGATGTACTGTGTGGTGTCAGCATTACTGATCCAGGGATGACACCGGAGCACAGTAGACTTGATCCATTCGGGTCGGGTCGCTACAGAGATGGTATCAGAGCACACGTTGACTGTAGGACATGACCACTAAGTTAAAGCCATAGATCACCATTCTCTTCTCATTTTCTAACTCCTCATCTTTTCTACTCTTTTAGGATGACGAACGCAAAGATTAAGTACGCTCAACCGGATGAAGGCACACCTTTTGGATTTCACCTGAAGGAAGTCACCAAGTACCTGAACATTGGACTACCAAGCTTCACCGGGACCTTCAATGCCACTCTGCCTGAAGAGGAGCGCTGGAAGATTCAAGCTCACGTTCAGGGAAGAACATTCGCGCCAATCACGAAGCCTATAGATAGTGTTTTCAATGCACCAACCTGGAGTCTGGGAAAGAGCATGGCAGCTCATATCACCATAGGACGCATTGGAGAAGTTTATCAAGAAGACCTCAAGGACACTATCTACCAGATTTGCGGACGCCGAGATGAACAATGGGAGTTAGTCAGCACCAAGAAGGATAGATCCATTGCATCTTTCATCCAGGAGTTAAACCAGCACATTCGACGCCACGAGAACCAGATGTGCAATGATATGATAGAGTTGAAGAATGCAAAGGCAAGGATCATCGAGCTAGAAGGAGAACTGAAGTCTACACGCAAGGACTACATGGACGAGATCGTAGCTCTAGCAAGACACAATGGCGATCTTAAGCAAGAGATTGAAGAACTCAAGAGGAAGTTAGCATCCAAAGAGGAAGACGAGTACGTCGCATGTCCGGACAACTACATCATCATCGATGACACTGATTCGGATCCAAGTGAACCCGACTTTGAAGACGAAGCTGGAGCAGATATCATGGAGTCTTCCACCGGTTCAAATTTCTAGATGACCACCAGATAGTAGTAGTATTCCCCCATGTAAACATTATAGTCGAGCACTTTTGCGATAGTTTTAGACCGATTGTAAGCCCTTGTTTGATTGAATGAAGTGATTTTGTGTGCATTTGCTCATGTGCATTGGGGTAGTGTTTTCCCTTTAGACCTCACTCTATTCTTAATTCTCGTCTTTTCTAAACCCTCAGATGCCTCCGAGACGTGACAATGGATTCCCACCGGAGCTCACTCAGTTGATCCAGCAACAGAATCAATTGATGCAGATGTTAGTCCAGAACCAGCAGAACAACAACAACAACCCACCACCCCCACCACCTGTTGACCACTTAGCCCGTTTCCTTAGGCTGAATCCGCTGGTGTTTTCCAGTAGCACCGAGCCAATAGTAGCAGACGATTGGCTCCGCAAGATAGGAAGGGAGTTGACCACTGCAGGATGCACGGATGGTGAGAAAGTAAAGTTTGCCGCTCACCAGCTTGACGGACCCGCGGCAGCATGGTGGGAGAATTTCACAGCCACTTACCCAGTTGACACTGTCACATGGGATCAGTTTCAGCAAGCTTTCCGCACTGCCCATGTTTCAGCAGGAGCTATGGCCATGAAGAAGCATGAGTTTCGCAACTTACGCCAAGGAGGAAGGACAGTTGGCCAGTACGTTGACGATTTCAGCAAGTTAGCACGTTATGCCCCAGATGACGTTGCTACGGATGCAACTAAGTATGAGAAGTTTCTGGAAGGACTGAATGATGAACTAAGCATGAAATTGATGGTAGCAAGTTCCAACAACTACCAGGAGTTGGTAGATCGTGCCATCATGATTGAAGGAAAGCAACAACAGATTGAAAACCGTAAGGAAGTATGCACAGGGGAAGTATAACTCTGGAGCCCAGCAGAAGCCCCGTTTTGCCCCTAAACCGGGATTTCAGTTTTAGCATACCCATGGAGGAGGTAGTTCGCACAACCATAATGGCCAGAAGAATGGTAATGGGAATGGAGGAAGCAACGGCCAGAACCGGACCACCCCATCGACCCCAACCAAGAGAGATCTGAGTCAAGTCACCTGTTTCAAGTGTTCCAAGACCGGACATTATGCCAATGAATGTCCCGAAGGCCAGAATGGAAATGGCAATGGAAGCTCTAGGAAGAAGACGAACCCTTTCAATAGGGGACAGGTGAACCACGTTAATGTGGAGGAGGTTGAAGATCAGCCCGATGCCGTAATCGGTAAGTTTTTGGTTAAGTCATTTACCGCACTCGTTCTTTTCGATACTGGTGCATCGCATTCATACATATCAAGGGGATTTGTGGAAAAGTATAGCCTGCCCACTAGGATTCTTAAAACACCTATGCTAGTAAGCTCGCCAGGAGCAGAGTACATGGCCAGACAAGGATGTTTCCAAGTACCATTAAGTATAGGAAGGCATGTTTTCCCAACAGATTTAATTATTCTGGAATCCCAAGGTCTGGATGTGATTCTTGGTATGGATTGGCTGTCGATGTATGGAGGAAACATCGATTGTGCTAGTAAGACAATTTTGCTTACCACACCAGAAGGAAGAAGGATCAAGTATGTATCCCGGCATGTGCCAAACAGGACACAAGTGAACTGCTTAACAGGAGTGGTGCAAGAGGAAGTACCAGTGGTGAAGGATTTTCCTGATGTATTTCGTGAGGAATTACCAGGCTTGCCACCAGATAGAGACATTGAGTTTTTGATTGAGTTATTACCAGGTACAGGCCCAATATCGAAGCGACCATACCGGATGCCAGCAAAGGATTTGGTGGAAATTAAGAATCAGATTAAGGAGTTATTGGATAAAGGTTACATTCGCCCAAGTTCTTCGCCTTGGGGATCACCCGTACTTCTAGTGGAAAAGAAGGATGGATCATTAAGGATGGTTGTAGATTATCGGGGATTGAATGAAGTAACCATCAAGAACAAGTACCCACTGCCAATGATCAACGATCTGTATGATCGGTTGCAAGGAGCTAAAGTGTTTTCCAAGATCGATTTGCGATCAGGGTACCATCAATTGAAGATTCGAGAGCAGGACATACCTAAGACAGCATTCACCACAAGATATGGACTGTATGAGTATACCGTTATGTCATTTGGATTGACTAACGCACCTGCCTATTTTATGAACCTGATGAACAAAGTGTTTATGGAGTTTTTGGATAAGTTCGTCGTAGTGTTCATTGATGACATCCTGGTTTATTCAAAGAATGAAGAGGAGCATAAGGAACATTTGCGTTTGGTTTTGGAGAAACTAAGGGAACATCAGTTATATGCCAAATTCAGCAAATGCGAGTTTTGGTTAAAGGAAGTTGGATTCCTCGGACACGTTATATCTGGAGAGGGTATAGCAGTTGACCCCACAAAGGTTGAGGCCGTAACCGAATGGGAAGCACCAACAACAGTTGGAGAGATCCGGAGTTTTCTTGGACTCGCAGGATACTACCGGAGGTTTATTGAGAATTTCTCAAAGATTGCGAAGCCTATGACGGAGTTGTTGAAGAAGGATACTAAGTTTAAATGGACTGAGGAGTGTGAGGCTAGTTTCCAGGAGTTGAAGAAACGTTTGGTCACCTCACTAGTATTGATTTTGCCAGATCAGACCAAGGATTATGAGGTGTATTGCGACGCTTCACGTCGAGGACTTGGAGCAGTGCTTATGCAGGAAGGGAGAGTTGTTTCGTATGCTTCACGGCAACTGAAGCCTCATGAGTTGAACTATGCCACGCATGATTTGGAGTTAGCGGCCGTAGTGCATGCATTGAAAACGTGGAGACATTTCCTCATTGGAAATCATTGTGAGGTGTACACGGATCACAAGAGTTTGAAGTACATTTTCACGCAGAAGGAGTTGAACCTCAGACAGAGGAGATGGTTGGAGCTCATCAAGGATTATGATATGAGATTGCATTACCATCCCGGAAAAGCTAATGTAGTAGCTGACGCATTGAGCCGTAAGAGCCATGTCAATACTCTAATGACGGGGAAAATACCCAAGGAGTTAGCAGAAAACCTTCATGAGCTATGTTTGGAAATAGTTCCGAGAGGCTATGTAGCAGCATTGGAGATTCAGTCAACATTGATGGATAAGATTAGAGAAGCTCAGAAATCTGACAAGGAGATTGCTGCTATAAAAGAGAAATTGAGCGAAGGAAAAGCAAAGGGATTTCGTGAGGATGAGCACGACACCCTATGGTTTGAAGACTGTGTTTATGTGCCAAATGACCCGGAGATCAGGAAGTTGATTTTGCAAGAGGCACATGATTCACCGTATTCGATTCACCCAGGGAATACCAAGATGTATTTGGATTGAAAGGAAACATTCTGGTGGACCGGAATGAAGAAGGATATTGCAGCATATGTAGCAGTTTGTGACGTATGTCAGAGAGTAAAGGCAGAGCATCAGAAGCCAGCAGGATTGTTAGAACCATTGCCGATACCCGAATGGAAGTGGGATAAGATAGGCATGGATTTTATCACGGGACTACCCAGGACAAAGGCAGGCTACGATTCGATATGGGTAGTAGTTGATCGTTTGACGAAGGTAGCACATTTCATTCCAGTTAAGACCACTTACACCAGTGCTAAGTTGGCAAAGATATACATGACTAGAATCATTTGTTTGCATGGAGTTCCGAGGAGTATTGTATCAGATAGAGGAACCCAATTTACCTCAAAGTTTTGGAGTCAGTTGCATGAGACTTTGGGTACCAGACTAGAGTTCAACACAGCTTTTCATCCGCAGACAGATGGACAGACCGAGAGAGTCAATCAGATTCTGGAAGATATGCTGAGAGCTTGTGCACTAGATTATGGGTCTAGCTGGGACGATAACTTGCCGTATGCGGAGTTTTCTTATAACAACAGTTACCAAACCAGTTTGAAGATGGCACCTTTCGAAGCTTTATACGGAAGGAGGTGCAGGACACCGTTATCATGGGACGAAGTTGGAGACCGTCAGTTCTTTGGACCAGATTTGATTAAGGAGTCTGAACGGAAAGTTAAGTTGATTCGCGATAGGCTCAAGGTAGCCCAGTCCAGGCAGAAGAGCTACGCAGATTCTAAACGCAAGGAGACAGTCTACGAAACCGGAGACAGAGTTTATCTCCGAGTATCCCCACTTCGAGGAGTTAAGCGCTGTGGAGTTAAGGGAAAGTTAGCACCGCGTTTCGTTGGACCGTATAGGATCTTGCAACGTATGGGAGAAGTCGCTTATAGGTTGGAATTACCAGAGGAGCTGTCAGGAGTTCATGATGTATTCCATGTTTCTCAGCTGAAGAAATGTCATGCCGAGATGGCGGAGGTACCGCTAAGAGATACCGTGCCACTCGAAGCGATTCAGTTGAAGGACGACTTAACGTATGAGGAGAAGCCAGTCAAGATTCTCGGTTATGCCAGCAGAGTTACTCGCAGCAAGGTTATCAAGTTTTGCAAAGTTCAGTGGAACCACCACTTAGAGGATGAAGCCACCTGGGAGAGAGAATAAGATTTGCTCAAGGACCACCCTCACCTATTTTCTAGCCAACCCGAATCTCGAGGGCGAGATTCATCTTAAGGGGGGTAGGTTTGTAACATCCCAAATTTTCAATTTGGAATGTTATACATTAGATCATCATGCATGTCATATTTTCTTGCATTTTTGCCTGATCTTAGAAATTTCACGCAACTCAAGGACCCTCGGAGAGAGTTGGAGATTTCGTTATTTTCATATTTGAGTTTTCTCAAATTTTGAAAAGAGGATCATTTGATTTATTTTATTTCATCTTCAATTATTTTTCCAATATCAAAAATATGAGAGAGGGGAATAATATGACTTTCCCAAATTTAGGAAAAATGAAGATTTAATGAATAAATCAAATTTTGGTTTTGCAAGAGTTTTGTTTGCTTTTTATTTGGATAGGGAAAAATGCGCGTTTTCAAAAAATTGCATTCTAGGTCCGGAGTAAAGTTCATTTTGTTTGACTCATTTTTAGGAGTCGGGGAAAATTTACTTTAGATTTTTCGGAGTTCGTTTAGATAGTTTTTCTTTTGTTTTTATGCACGCGTAACCGATTTAAAAAAAAAGGGAGACCGCAGCGCCCGCCTGGGCCAAGGGCCCAGCCGGCCGGCCCAGCCGCCCCGTGCGCCACGCGCAGCCGCCAGCCCCGCCGCAAGCCGAGTCCGGCTTGGACTCCAAGCCGCCGTCGCCCTTGCCCCTTGCCCCCTCCCCAAGCAACACCACCCATCCTATATAAATACCCAAGCCCCCCCTCTCCACCCCAAGCCGCAGCCACCGCCGCCTCCTGCCCCGAGCCGCGCGCCAGCCCCGCCGCCCTAGCGCCGCCGCCGCCAAGCTGCCGCCGCCGCCGCCCTAGCCGCCGCGCCGCCTAGCCTCCGCCGCCTTTGCACCCCGCCGCCGCCGGAGCCTCGCCAGAGGTTGCCGCGCCACCCTTGCCTCGGTTCGGTTTTTTATTAAGAAACCGTTCCGGTTTTCTTTTCCGGTTTCTTTTCCGGGCTTTGTTTCGGTTTCTTTTCCGAAAACCCTAGATCGGTTTTCGTTCTTCTTTCGGACCGTTCGTCTCAACGAACGTGATCACCGATTGCTCCCGGTTAACGAACGTCCGTTCGTTTAACCGTTCTTGGTTTTCTTTCTCGTCGGATTTATTCCGCGTCTTTTCCGCGATCGTGATTTCAGACCCGATCTTCGTTCTAGTCTTTCTTCCCGCTCGTTTATCGGAATCAGGTGATTCAAGCGCCTGGAGTTTCGTTTCGAAACCGCCGTTCCGTCTAATCAACTTAAACAAGTTTTTGCCCCGGTAAAATTTTACCTAGATTTAACTTGCTAGAACCGAGTTGTTTTCTTCTGCCGTTTGTTTTCCGTTTCTTTGTTCGGTTCGTTCTTTCTTTGCAACCGGAGTTCTTAAGTTGAATTTTCTGGTTCGTTCTCTTGTTCGAGTTTTACCTGTGCATTAGATGAGTACTTATTGTGTGCTTGTTGTTTGTCTGCGATAGATCACCCGGATTTTCTGGTTACGTCGATAGATCAGCAAGGCAAGTAACACTTTGATCATACCTTTTCTACAATCCATGTTTTATTGCATTAGATCAATCCTCTCACATTGCATGATTAGGATCTAATTAAACTGAGGGATGGGAAGTAGATGAGGTAGTACCTATTACCTGTATTATTATGAAACCTTTGGGAGTTAATTCTACGCCTGCTATTTATGCCATGCTATGCTAGTAGACGTGGATTGGGTGAGTGATATCCATGGCAGATGTGAGTTGATAATTTTAATGGTTTATCTAAGGTGGCAACTTAAACACACATCTGGGTGGATTGAGGCACCTGATGTCTATCAGGACTTGCCTGGTTTTATTTCGGACCGCCACCCAGGCTCAAAGGGATCATAAGATCTTTCATGCTAGAAACTTCCGTGTGCAGCCACAAGCCATTATGGGCTCTGGCATAGTTGACTAAGTCGTGCGAACTCTTACGGGTAGACTAGCAGATGTAGGGGAAAGTAGGTGTACCGGTCTACCCACATGTAAGGTGCTAGTGCTTCTGAAAGACTGTGTCTCGGTCATCCGTCTTCTCAAACACCATGTAGTGCGAGAAACCAAACGGAGGCGATCGAGTCTTGTGGGGAAAAGTGCGCAAACCTCTGCAGAGTGTACAAACTAATCATGATTAGCCGTGTCCCCGGTTATGGACAACTTGAGTATCTAGTACTTGAATATCATGTGAATCTCATCATATTACTTCTAATTAATGTTGTTGGGTTTTAATTGTTCACTTAATTGGGATCGGAATGCTGTCAACCATTCTCGATGTTTAACAACTACCATGATAGTTAAATAAATTTATTCCTTTGCAGTAGGGAAAAACTGGCTTTACGCAAAACTGTAACCATAGAGCTTTCCACCAGCCATATATGCATATAGTATAGCTGTTTCATTCCATTACTCTCTATGTGTTACATTGCCAGCATATTCCATGTGCTGACCCGTTTTTGGGCTGCAACTTCTCATGTTGCAGACTTTTCAGACGATGAGTAAGGTGTTTTTAGGTCGTGGTTCTATACTCAGTGATGCCGTTGGAGTTGATGGACCCATTTATCTTCCGAGTCTTCCGCTGTTATCATTATTAGATGGCCTTAAGCCATATTTATTGTAATAAGTTCTCTTTGAGACAACGATGTAATAAGTGTGTGATTGCCACTCTGCTATAAATCCTTCAATGTACTGTGTGGTGTCAGCATTACTGATCCAAGGATGACACCGGAGCACAGTAGACTTGATCCATTCGGGTCGGGTCGCTACAATGCCTGTCGATCCTGCACTTCACGTTCAGCTTTACAAGCAAGATGGAATAAACGAGTGATATTAGTATAATCCTTATACTCTAGAATGGTCTGAATCTCTCTATTTAATCCACCCATAAAACATGCAAGCATAGCTTCATTCTCCTCAACAATACCACATCTAATCATGCTAGTTTGTAATTCCTAATAATATTCTTCTACAGAATTTTTTCCTTGTCTTAAACGCTGCAATTTTTGAAGTAATTCACGTTGATAATATGGCGGAACCCAACGACTACGCATAGTAGTTTTCAAAGCAGCCCAAGTAGCTAGAATAGGATATAATCTACAATGTTTAGACCACCAAACACATGCAAAACTAGTGAAAGCACAAACAACAGCAGGAACACATCTTTCCTCGGGATATTGTAAACATGTAAAACATTGTTCAGTTTCTAACTCTCAAGTAATATATATATATATCAGGAACATATCTACCCTCAAATGGTGGAATATTCAATTTCAGTTTAGGCAGATGGTCATGATCTTGTACCTGAGGGGGAGCCCTACCATTACCATTATTTGCATGTGGACGACCTAGTGGTTGTGGTGCTGGTGGTTGCACATAGTTCTGATTTTGATCAACCTCATCCTCCTAATCTCCCGCAAAATCATCCTCCTCCGCATCAACAGCAGGAGCCACAGAAGTATCAACAGCGGCACCAATAGTTTGTCCAGGCGCAAGAGGGAGACGACTCGCTCGGCGGAGGGCTGTTTTGCAACGTGGAGGTAGTCATTGTTGTTGTTGTTGTTGTTGTTGTTGTTGTTGTTGTTGTTGTTGTTGTTGTTGCTGCTGCTGCTGCTGCTGTTGTTGTTGTTGTTGTTGTTGTTGTTGTTGTTGTAGAGGTGCGTTAGGTGCAGCCGGTGGTGGTGGTGGAAGACGCGCGAGCAATTCATTGAACTTGTTATCAAGCTTTGTTTCGAACGTCTTCTCCATGCCATCTATCTTCTCCATGGCCTCTTCAAATCTGTTTAGCACATCTTGCACCTGTCCACTCATCATTTGCTGAAACTTATCATGCAACTCCTTATTCGTCATGTTCTCCCAGTCAGTCTCGTCGGCTTGTGATCCTGCCATGGTCAGCAGCAATAAAAACACACAAGAATATGATCATACAGACTACTAACAAGAGGTGGTGGCGGGTGTCACAAATCCGTCAAGCAAATCTCAAATTCTTACCAGTTCTTACCTAGCAGCAGGCGGTGATCGGCAACCGTCATAGTCAAATCTCTCAAAGCTTGGATAGAGCAATTACCAGGGAGAGTCAAACGCATGATGTAGATGTATGTGGAGCTTGGAAGGATTATAATATGGTAGCAAAAAGGGTCAGCAATAATCAATTCAGAGATGCAAAGTTGAATAAACGCTCAACGACGGTACTGTGCTGGTTCTAGGCTAGACCGTGCTAGAGACACGAGCCTAGAACACTAACCAGATCACGACGCTGCACGTAAACAAGGGAGGAGCACGCTCTAATTTTTTTTCCACTTTTTTGGCACTTTTTTCCTCTTTTTCTTTGCTCCGCAACAAAAATTTTCCAAAAAAGTCTACAAATAGTCTCAAAACTGCCTAGCCAGAATTTTCCAGACTTGGTCACGACTATTTTTGTACTGCGGGTAGCACAAAAGTTGGGGAGTCCGACTTGCTCATGACTCGAAGTATCACATGATCTGAAAACCGAAAACAAAGCAACAAATACTGGACTCGGACTAGGACTGGTGGCTGGGATGAATCTGGTGGAACTCGGACTGGTGGCGGCAATGAATCTGGTGGAACTCGGACTGGTGGTTGTATATGGCGATGGTATATCTGGACTTGGATTGGTGGTGGTATATGGTGATGGTATACACAGACTCGGATTGGTGGTCGTATATGGCGATGGTATATGTGGACTCGGATTGGTGGTTGTATATGGCAGTGGCAATGTATATGGTGGGGTGGTGGTATATGGCAAAGATGATGACGATGGTGCAGCGGCGGCGTGACAACCTGTGAATAGAACTCGAAACTCTAAGGGACTAGACGCTAAGACCAGCAACTCGACATGACGATGCAACCGCAAATTCAACAAAGCAAAACTCTAAAAAGACTATGCAAAGGCTCAGATTGGTTTGGATATGATGAACTAACCCTAATTTTTTTGGCTTTTTTCGTGGACTGTAGGTATGAAGAACAGACTCGATCTAAACTACGAAAAACTGTAAAATCTCACCGAGCAACTTGGAAATATGATACCACTTGATAGAGGCGAGGGTGTCCCGATGTTTCGATGAGATGGTGGCTATCGTTTTCTATGGGAGTCGACCTTGACAATCCGACTACGAACGTGCGAGACGTCGCGCCTTAGCAATCGCTAAACCAACTTCTGAGGGGTTATTGACCACGCTGGAGCACGATCATACCGACCACGAGGGTCTATTCCTGGCGAGCAAACGAAGAATAAGTAAGAAACTGAGATTGCCATCTGGATATTTCGAATATAAGATGAAAGCTTTATTGATCAAGGTGGGGTTCTGTGATGCCTTTGTCCGGTCATTGAACACAAACGGAGTACATGAAGTTGCAGCTATGGCGAAATTTAATCTAAACAAAACCCAAAGTCTAAACGACGCCCTAAGGGTTGTATATATGGAGGAAGAGGGGGGCATTTATGGGCCTTGAAGGAGGGGTCTGAAACCAACCCTAACTCTTGTTTCCCCACACATATAGACTCTAAAAACAGCCTATACTTTAGTATTTCAAAAATGCATGGGCCTGGCCCAATAATAAGGTGACGCAGCACGTAGAATAGCCTCTGGATGAAATTTATGAAGTGGCATCTGGTATATTTCATCCAAGGCTTCATGCACTCCTTATGGTGGCTTCAAAGTCCTAAAATCATCACTTCTAACTCCGTTCTTGATCCCCTTGTGCATGCCATCATCTCCATGCTTGAACTTGCTCCAAGGTTCATCTTTCTTGTCCAAGCTAGGCCCTTCATTTGTAAGCAAAACAAATGTATCCAATTTAGGCAGCATCATATTCTCATGAACATTAGAATGGTTACCAAGAAACAAAAGTACGTGATAATTCAATTGGCGTGCACGAGCTCTAGTAATTGGTCCAGTATGTATAGCAGCAGGGGCTGTGGGTGTAAGAATTGTATTGATGTCCTCATCACTGCTAGATTGTACATGTGGCAAAATCCGGTGGGGGCTAGAAGATGGTGCGAGGGGCCGAGTGGAGGGAGACTATGAAGGAGTGCACAACAGCGAGATTGATATTTAGAGAGAGGGGCGAGAACGTGCACTGTTGCGTGCAGTGGCAGAGCCATGAAAGATGTCCCATGAGCTAGGGGGCCAAGCATTGCTAATCCTTTACGAGAAGGGCCAATTCATCAACTTAAACCATTTTTACCAGCAGTTGTCTAATGATCACATTCATATTAGACTCGATATATAGTGATGTTAGGGGGGGCAGGGCCCTTGCTGCCCCCTGTCTTCGCCATTATGCGCGCGTCTGAGAGATGAAGCGGAAGGCATGGATGATGAGAGGTGGGCGTTGGATATATAATTAATGTGGGTGTGTTAGCTATATATGTAATCCTATATAGAGAGGTATAGATTGATCGATGTGGACGTGGGAAAGAGGGTGAGACCTCACTAGATATATAGATTGATCGGTTTATGTGGAAAACTATGAAAGACCTATCTATATACACACACACATAGAGGAACATCGATCGTTGTGCATGCACGTGAGAGATAAAGAATGCACGATATGATGGAGAGGGGGATGAGTGTGACGCCCCGAGACCGATCTGCCAGGTGTCCTCCAGTTATTCGCTATTGTTGCCTTGTCATTGCTTGCGTGTCATGCATTGCATATCATGTCATCATGTGCATTGCACCGTCATGTTTTAAAAACTTGCATTCGTCCGGGTTCTCCGAGTTCTCTCCGTTGTCCGTTCTGAGCCCAGACACACTTGCACGCGCCCGCGACATGTCCGAAATAGTATTTTATAAGTGGGTGGAAAATGTTCTCGGAATGGGTTGAAAGTTGGCGTGCAGTCTTATTTTAGTGTAGGAAGACTGCCTGTCAAATTTCGTCGCATTCGGTGTTCGTTTGACGCCCCAACGGATAACTATAGCGGCATTATAGCCGGTCTAACGTCGGACGTTTTCGGTCTCCGGAAACAGATGTCGGGCCCTCTCTCTCTTCTCCGCCTCATAGTCTTGCCACAGCCCACCTAGTCCATCCTCCTTCCCCTCTTCGCTTCCGGAGTTGTCCGATGTGACCGCACGGTCCGAAACCCTCTCTGCACAGTGCATCGAACCCCTCACGTGCGCGTCCGAAATTGTCCCGGACCCGACCCGGGCAGTCGTCACCGTTGGATCCGGATCATCCCCAAACGTCTACAAAACGTCACTATTTTCTTATTTGGGCTCCCTAGCCTATTTTTCCGGACCGTCTGATTGTGATTGGAGGGACCCAAATTCCCTACCTTAACCCACCTACTATATATAGTCGGTGCATTTCTAGACCAAACCCTATTTTGTAGGGATCCTCCCCTGTCCAATCGCCACTGCCGCCAGTCAACCACCCGTCTTTCCCCTCGGGATCCCCCCCGATACACTCCATCGCAGCCGACCACCGTCCTTCATCGTTTCAGATCCACCCAATCGCCGCAGCCATCCATCCATCTGATCCAGCGAATCCTCACCCCGAGCCACCTCTAACCCGCAGCCTCGTGCTCGGGCCCGAGTAGGAGCTCGTCCACGAGCAGAACATCTGAGCTCCGCCGGCCGTCCGCTGCCTCCTTACTTCACCACCTTTCTCTCTCTCCCTCCCTGACCTCTCTTGCTCTCGTGGAACAGCAGACTCGTCGGATCTTCGCCGGAGCAGAAGCTCCATGACCATGCCCGCCTGATGCTCAAGCCACCACCAAGAACTGCTCCATCGCCACGAGTTCCGGCATCCAGGACCTCCCCCACAACCATCCAACTTGTGCCTGGCCTCCTCGCTGTGCTCTGTCGTCCTCTGCCCGGCAACCCACACAGCCGCAACCTCCATGCCCGAGTTCGCGCCCGACGCCGAGCTCCAGATCCTTAGCCCCTGCCTCACCTGCCACCGCGGATCATCTTCGCGCCTTCCCCACAGTCGGATCCACGCCATCCACGGCCTCCCCGCTTCGTCCTTTCGCCGGAGTTGCGGCAAGTCCGTCGACCGAGCCGCCGCCGCTGGCTCTGCTTCACCTGAACCGGGGTCCTTGTTCTGCTTCACTCCGCGCCAAGTCCCCTGCCACCATGGACGTCCCGACGCAGGAGCTCGCCGTCGACCGCGCCCGACGTCGCCAGCCTCTGGTTCTGTCGAGCCCAGGTCTCTCTGGCCTCTCTGTCGCGGGATTCTTCATGTCCTCCGGTTCATCCAGTTGCCGCCTGCATCGAGTGGGACAACCCCGCGTTGACCCCGTGCTCGATTTGGCAGCAAAGCCGCTCGCTCCGCTTCGACTGCATGCACCTGGGCAGCCTCCCCTTCGGCGGTTGACCAAGGCCCATCAACGCGAGGTCACCCAAGGCCCAGGGTGAGCAGCCCCTGGCCTATCCTCTGATGGGCCTTCTGTTCAGATGCGGCCCACATAATGTTTTTCCCAGTCCTGTGAATTTGCCTATTAATCCAGTGTTTTTCCTGTTTTGCAGAATACCCCCTGTTCTTCATGCATTTCATTACTCACAAACGGTGCATCACATGTAAAAACTTTATATCTGAAAAGTGCTTAAAATTGTGTCTAGTTTCATAATTTCCAACTTTCATCTATGTTTGAAATGTTTAAAATGTTGTTTGTTTAAATTTTGCCTATTGCCATGCTAAAATGATTTATTGCATAACTAAATAACCGTAGCTCCGAATTTAATAAACTTTATATGTAAATGGGGTGGAAAAATGCCTAGTTTAACATGGTGTATTTGTTTTGCATGTTTAATAAACCTAAATTTGTGTTTAGGGCAGAACAGCACCAAACCTAATATATGCACATGAGGAGTTTCCGGACTTGTTGTTTTGTTGTTCCGGCCTCATTTAAACTTGCCTAGATAGATAGTTTCATTATGCTTCATCTCTTGCCATGTTTAACAACATTTAATATTGTTGGGTACATAAACAAGATCGAAACTAAATAACTTGAATGTGGTGTTTCGTCAATTTGCAAGAGTTGCATTATGAGCTCCACTTAATTTGTAGGATCGTTTGAGCACTTTGCCATGCCATGCCTCATTAAACCGGACATCCATCATACTTGTTTGCGCATCATGCCATGATTATGTGATGGTTGTTTACTATGTTGTGTGTTTCTTTCCGGTGTTTCTTCTTCGGGTTGGTTCCGATAACATCGCGTTTGTGAGGATCCGTTCGTCTACATCCATTTGTCTTCTTCATGGACTCGTTCTTCTTCCTTGCGGGATTTCAGGCAAGATGACCATACCCTCGAAATCACTTCTATCTTTGCTTGCTAGTTGCTCGCTCTTTTGCTATGCCTATGCTGCGATACCTACCACTTGCTTATCATGCCTCCCATATTGTTGAACCAAGCCTCTAACCCACCAAGTCCTAGCAAATCGTTGTTTGGCTACGTTACCGCTTTGCTCAGCCCCTCTTATAGCGTTGTTAGTTGCAGGTGAAGATTGGAGCTTGTTCCTTGTTTGGAACATGGATATTTTGTTGGGATATCACAATATCTCTTATTTAATTGATGCATCTATATACTTGGTAAAGGGTGGAAGGCTCGGCATTATGCCTGGTGTTTTGTTCCACTCTTACCGCCCTAGTTCCGTCATATCGGTGTTATGTTCCCGGATTTTTCGTTCCTTACGCGGTTGGGTTATAATGGGAACCCCTTGACAGTTCGCCTTGAATAAAACTCCTCCAGCAATGCCCAACATTGGTTTTACCATTCGCCACCTAGCCTTTTCTTTCCCTTGGGTTCTGCACACTCAAGGGTCATCTTTATTTTAATCCCCCCCAGGGCCAGTGCTCCTCTGAGTGTTGGTCCGACCGAGTAGACTGCGGGGCCACCTCGGGGCAACTTGAGGGTTGGTTTTACTCGTAGGATGTCTCATCTGAGTGTGCCCTGAGAATGAGATATGTGCAGCTCCTATCGGGATTTGTCGGCACATTCGGGCGGTGTTGCTGGACTTGTTTTACCATTGTCGAGGATGTCTTGGAACAGGGATTCCGAGTCTGATCGGGTCTTCCCGCTAGAAGGAATATCCTTCGTGGACCGTGAGAGCTTGTGATGGGCTAAGTTGGGACACCCTTGCAGGGATTTGAACTTTCAAAAGTCGTGCCCGCGATTATGGGCAGATGGGAATTTGTTAATGTCCGGTTGTGGAAAACCTGAAGTTGCCCTTAATTAAAATACATCAACCATGTGTGTAACCGTGATGGTCCCTTTCTGGCGGAGTCCGGGAAGTGAACACGGTGTTGGAGTTATGCTTGACGTAGGTTGTTGTAGGATCACTTCTTTATCATAGTTTTCTCGATCGTGCTTTGCCTTCTCTTCTCGCTCTCTTTTGCGTATATGTTAGCCACCAAATATGCTAGTCGCTGCTGCAGCTCCACCTCATACCTTTACCTTACCCATAAGCTTAAATAGTCTTGATCGCGAGGGTGTAAGATTGCTGAGTCCCCGTGACTCACAGATACTTCCAAAACCAGCTTGCAGGTGCCGTTGAACCGTGCAGATGACGCAACCAAGCTCAAGGAGGAGCTCGATAAAGATCTTGTCCTTTGTGTGGTTTCGTTCTAGTTGATTAGTACTGGAGCCCAGCCGGGACGATCGGGAATCTGTGTAGCATTTGGGGTAGTCTTCTTTCATTTTGGTCCCGTAGTCGGACCTTGATTGTATCTGCATGATGTAATGCTTTTATTAATGTAATTGTGTGAAGTGGCGATTGTAAGACAACTATGTATCTCTCTTTCCCTTATGTATTACATGGGTTGTGTGAAGATTACCTCACTTGCGACATTGCTTTCAATGCGGTTATGCCTCTAACTCGTGCTTCGACACGTGGGAGATATAGCCGCATTGAGGGTGTTACAAGTTGGTATCAGAGCCTTCCACGAACTTAGGAGCCCCCTACTTGATCGAATCGCTGGCATTGTTGAGTCCAGAATTTTTTTTTTGAGTCATTTAGGGCTATATATATCGGAGAGTAGGAATTCTTTTTACTCCCCAGTCCCTTCGTCGCTCTGGTGAGACATCCTGACGTAGGGTTTTGACTCTTCTCTTCTCAAATTTCACTAAAAAAAATTTAGGATCACGCAGGTATCTTGGAATCGTTCCGATGGTTTTGTGACGAGAACATTGTTCTTGGTGCCTCCTGACATTTAGGGGTTGTGGCAGTTTCCTGGGGAGTTGTGCTCTGAGGTGTTGTCGTCACAATTTTATCGTTGCAGTTCTGGAATACCTGAGTTTAGTTTCGCCGACATTGAAAATCTCTTTTATGCAGTAGTTGGTGAGATAACCTCGACACCACCCATTACTGGGGCGGGAGTTCGGGAGTATTGCCATAACTCGTATAACAGATGCTTTTCGAAGGTTGAGGTAGACGATTTCCGAAGGTTTGTTGGTTATGTGTTGAAGGATGGATACAGCTGGATGTAGGATTTGTTAGTTTTGGGTGAGATATTATGCTTCCCCTATATCCCCAACACCTGATTGCATAACCGGAAAATTTCGAGAGTTTATAAGTGGGAATTCAAGTAGCTCTTAGGATATCTTTCCGACAGGTGTATGATATGAAATTGGGGTTCGACGTCTAGTGGTCCGCCTATTCACGGTCGGTTTTATAGTGGTCTCATTGTGTCTTAAAGAGTCCTTGGCTATGCCGACTCGGGGACGCTTCGTATGTCATGTGCACTGCCTTGTACATGATGGTGCTGTACAATCGAGCCCGTGTAGGCCCCACCACGAAAACTTCGGACGAAATCTCTATCATATGTTTGTTCTGGCTTATTCTGCAAGCCAATCCTTTGTTTTGTTTTTGAGTTGTGGTATTCGAGTTGCTTCAATGTCAAGTGTTGATTCCATACCTTCCCCGAATGGTGTTCTCATACTCCGATGTGAATACCAATACTTCTTGATAATCAAGATTGTTATGCCAATCTTGTTCAACCGGTGTGCTTCTCTTCAAGTGGATCCCATCATTTCAACATCCGCAAGATCAAGTATCAGTTCTTCTCAACGGTGTTTGTTTCATCCGTCCCCAAGTTGCCTTTGTTTTCCCGCCCACCCACCATTTTTCTTCAAGGAATCCGATGTCTTAATCAAGTGTCCATTTTATTGTTGTGAAGTCTCTCCATTCTTTTTCATCAATGTTCTTACCCGGTGATTTTCATGAAGATTTTAACGGAGTCTCAAGTTCAATATTCTTCATTCTTTTCCTTCTTCCGTGGATTCAATTCAAGCTTTGGTATTGATCATAGTCTTTTCTTTTTCCCAATGCTTTTCTTATGCCGGTGCACCTCATAATCATTCCCCGCTTGATATTCAATTGTTCCAGAGTGCTCAAGATATCTCGAAGATTCATGTTTCCACTCTGCATCCGTTCAAGCTATTTCGAGGTCTTATCTTATTCAAGCCATTTAATTCAACCGGTGCTTTCTCTCTTTTAAATCGTTCAACGGTATTTCTTTTGAGTGGGCCCTAACCCACAGGTCTTTTTCCAGGATCTTACCTGACTCTTCTTATTTTTCCGGAGCTATCCTCAAATTATTTCAAAGTTTGACGTAAGAATGAATTTTCATCAGTCAAATGTTTTTTCTCCAAGATCTTTCAAATTCTTTTCATCGTTGGTTCAAATTTTCCATTCTTCATTCTAGAGTGCCTCAACAATTTGGTCGTGTTTCTCGTCGTCATTCTCGGATTTGAAGACCGAAGAAGATTTTCTCTTTAATCTTGCTCCATTCTCTTCAAGATTCGTGATTCTAGCTTGTTGCCATCCTCTCATAATTATTTTCGATTGTGAGATATTCTTTTCACCCATCCGGAGTAATTCAGGAGTATTTTTCAGTTTGATTATCCGGAGGCCATCATCTCAGAATTATTCATGCTCAGCTTTCAGCTCTCTTTCTCTAAATCTTACCGGTGCATCGTTCAAATATCCTCTAATCAGTTCATGATCTCTTTGTTCTCATGTATCTAAATCCTAGCAAGCATCTTCGTTCATTTGCTAATTCTTCCCGGTGTTTCTTTATCTTTTCTTCGTTCATTTTCAATTCTTACAGTGATTCTTCCAAGATTCTTCTTACCTTGTTATCATATCAATTCATTTGTTGTTTTCAACCCTACCGGTAGATTCGTCGAAGACCTTCCCAAGTTTGCGCTATATCTCGCTTAATCCTTTCTATGAGAATAAGTAATATGCCAAATCCATTGATTGTCATCAATTTAATTGGTTAAGTATAAGCATAATGTAATTCATATTCTTGATTCATCGAGTGTATTCAATTCCTGCTTTCCGGAGTGGTTCATCATATCACATTCTCGGTTTGAGATGCTTTATCTTTTCTTTCCTAAGAGTTCCAAGTTTTCGCAATTACATAACCACGGAGGTCCATCTAAATCATTGCAAGGCTTCACCTTGTGTTTTCAACTTCTTTTTCCTTTTGTCTTCATCATCTTTTGTTACCGGAGTTCTTCATGGAGGTTCTACATGATGGTTCATAAAGGATTTAATTCCTTTCGAAGTGTTCATTGAGATTCTTTTCTAAGGAGCTCAAGCATTCTTCATCTTCCAATCCGGAGTGCAATTCTTTCTTTCGTATCATTGGAGGTGGTATTATGTCATTCTTGATAATTTGAGTTCATGTTTCATGTTTCACATGTTGTTAAGAATGAGGTATTTTAAATGCATCAATCCCTTCGTTGGAATTATCTTGGGCTATATTTCACCTAAAAGCCTTCCCTAAGGATTGTTGCTATCTATGGTGCTCATAAGTGACCCATGTTCTTCTTTTTATCCTCCTGGTGATATAGCTTTCTCGTCTCCTTGTTGATATCAATCCAATTCTTTTCTCGTAAGTGGCTGGTTGTCACCTCATAATTTGAGATGTATTCCATAAGACCATATCAAGGTTATTCTTTTCATTGTTGGTGTTCAACAACTCCGCTCGACCCGTCTCCTAAGGATGCCTTCTCAAGATCTTTGTGGCACAAGATGGCATTTTTTTCTCCATCCTTTTATTTCAATTATCTATCTTCTACTATTTTGTTTCGGACCCATTGTGATGTTGCTCTTTTCTCTCATCATCTTGGATCGTGTTCTTTTCATGCCTATCCATTTAACCGGAGTGTTGTCTGAGATCCTTCATACCCCTTGTTTCCATTCATTCAATAGCTCCGGAGGCAGTGTGTTGTGATTTCATCAGGTATCTTCTCATCTTATCAAGTTCTTATTCAATCCTCCTTCTTTTCATTCGGATTGCTGCCCGAATTTGTTCTTCCTTGTTCCTCTTCCCTACCGGAGTGCTTTCAACTTTGTTCTTCTTCGTTGCATTCTTTTTTTCAATGGCTTAACCTTTTCAAGGCTCGTGGTCTCACTCGTTTGTCAAAGAAGCAACTTAGTTTTAACTCTTCTCTTTCTCTTCCGTTTTCCCCCTCCGGTGCCATTCTAGATCTCGGGACGAGATCCTCTCGTAGTGGTGGAGTGTTGTGACGCCCCGAGACCGATGTGCCAGGTGTCCTCCAGTTATTCGCTATTGTTGCCTTGTCATTGCTTGCGTGTCATGCATTGCATATCATGTCATCATGTGCATTGCACCGTCATGTTTTAAAAACTTGCATTCGTCCGGGTTCTCCGAGTTCTCTCCGTTGTCCGTTCTGAGCCCAGACACACTTGCACGCGCCCGCGACATGTCCGAAATAGTATTTTATAAGTGGGTGGAAAATGTTCTCGAAATGGGTTGAAAGTTGGTGTGCAGTCTTATTTTAGTGTAGGAAGACTGCCTGTCAAATTTCGTCGCATTCGGTGTTCGTTTGACGCCCCAATGGATAACTATAGCGGCATTATAGCCGGTCTAACGTCGGACGTTTTCGGTCTCCGGAAACAGATGTCGGGCCCTCTCTCTCTTCTCCGCCTCATAGTCTTGCCACAGCCCACCTAGTCCATCCTCCTTCCCCTCTTCGCTTCCGGAGTTGTCCGATGCGACCACACGGTCCGAAACCCTCTCTGCACAGTGCATCGAAACCCTCACATGTGCGTCCGAAATTGTCCCGGACCCGGCCCGGGCAGTAGTCACCGTTGGATCCGGATCATCCCCAAACGTCTACAAAATGTCACTGTTTTCTAATTTGGGCTCCCTAGCCTATTTTTCCCGGCCGTCCGATTGTGATCGGAGGGACCCAAATGCCCTACCTTAACCCACCTACTATATATAGTCGGTGCATTTCTAGACCAAACCCTATTTTGTAAGGATCCTCCCTTGTCCAATCGCCGCCGCCGCCAGTCAACCACCCCTCTTTTCCCTCGGGATCCCTCCCGATACACTCCATCGCAGCGGACCACCGTCCTTCATCGTTTTCAGATCCACCCAATCGCCACAGCCATCCATCCATCCGATCCAGCGACTCCTCACCCCGAGCCACCTCTAACCCGTAGCCTCGTGCTCGGGCCCGAGAAGGAGCTCGTCCACGAGCAGAACAAGTGAGCCCCGTCGGCCGTCGGCTGCCTCCTTGCTTCACCACCTTTCTATCTCTCGCTCCCTAACCTCTCTTGCTCTTCTGGAACAGCAGACTCGTCGGATCTTCGCCGGAGCAGAAGCTCCATGACCATGCCCGCCTGATGCTCAAGCCACCACCAAGAACTGCTCCATCACCACGAGTTCCGGCGTCCAGGACCTCCCCCGCAACCATCCAACTTGTGCCCGGCCTCCTCGCTGTGCTCTGTCATCCTCTGCCCAGCGACCCACACAGCCGCAACCTCCATGGCCGAGTTCGCGCCCGGCACCGAGCTCCAGATCCTTAGCCACTGCCTCACCTGCCGCCACGGATCATCTTCGCGCCATCCCCACGGTCGGATCCACGCCATCCACGGCCTCCCCGCTTCGTCCTTTCGCCGGAGTCGCGGCAAGTCCGTTGACCGAGCCCCCGCTGCTGGCTCTGCTTAACCTGAACCGGGATCCTCGTTCTGCTTGACCCCGCGCCAAGTCCCCTGCCGCCATGGACGTCCCGACGCAGGAGCTCGCCGTCGACCGCTCCCGACGTCGCCAGCCTCCGGATCCGTCGAGCCCAGGTCTCTCTGGCCTCTCCGTCGTGGGATTCTTCGCGTCCTCCGGTTCATCCAGTTGCCGCCTTCATCGAGCGGGACAACCCCGCGTTGACCCCGTGCTCGATTTGGCAGCAAAGCCGCTCGCTCCGCTTCGACTGCACGCACCTGGGCCGCCTCCCCTTCGGCTGTTGACCAAGGCCCATCAACACCAGGTCACCCAAGGCCTAGTGTGAGCAGCCCCTGGCCTATCCTCTGATGGGCCTCCTGTTCAGATGTGGCCCACATAATGTTTTTCCCAGTCCTGCGAATTTGTCTATTAATCCAGCATTTTTCCTGTTTTGCAGAATACCCCCTGTTCTTCAATGCATTTCATTACTCACAAACGGTGCATCACATGTAAAAACTTTATATCTGAAAAATGCTTAAAATTATGTCTAGTTTCATAATTTCCAACTTTCATCTATGTTTGAAATGTTTAAAATGTTGTTTGTTTAAATTTTGCCTATTGCCATGCTAAAATGATTTATTCCATAACTAAATAACCGTAGCTCCGAATTTAATAAACTTTATATGTAAATGGGGTGGGAAAATGCTTAGTTTAACATGGTGTACTTGTTTTGCATGTTTAATAACTCTAAATTTGTGTTTAGGACAGAACAGTACCAAACCTAATATATGCACATGAGGAGTTTCCGGACTTGTTGTTTTGTTGTTCCGGCCTCATTTAAACTTGCCTAGATAGATAGTTTCATTATGCTTCATCTCTTGCCATGTTTAACAACATTTAATATTGTTGGGTACATAAACAAGATCGAAACTAAATAACTTGAATGTGGTGTTTCGTCAATATGCAACAGAGTTGCATAATGAGCTCCACTTAATTTGTAGGATCATTTGAGCACTTTGCCATGCCATGCCTCATTAAGCCGGACATGCATCATACTTGTTTGCGCATCGTGCCATGATTATGTGATGGTTGTTTACTATGTTGTGTGTTTCTTTCTGGTGTTGCTTCTTCGAGTTGGTTCCGATAACGCCACGTTTCTGAGGATCCGTTCGTCTACATCCGTTTTTCTTCTTCATGGACTCGTTCTTCTTCCTTGCGGAATTTCAGGCAAGATGACCATACCCTCGAAATCACTTCTATATTTGCTTGCTAGTTGCTCGCTCTTTTGCTATGCCTATGCTGCGATACCTACCACTTGCTTATCATGCCTCCCATATTGTTGAACCAAGCCTCTAACCCACCAAGTCCTAGCAAACCGTTGTTTGGCTATGTTACCGCTTTGCTCAGCGCCTCTTATAGCGTTGTTAGTTGCAGGTGAAGATTGGAGCTTGTTCCATGTTTGGAACATGGATATTTTGTTGGGATATCACAATATCTCTTATTTTATTAATGCATCTATATACTTGGTAAAGGGTGGAAGGCTCGGCATTATGCCTGGTGTTTTGTTCCACTCTTGTAATCCTAGTTTCTGTCATATCGGTGTTATGTTCCCGGATTTTGTGTTCCTTATGCGGCTGGGTTATAATGGGAACCCCTTGACAGTTCGCTTTGAATAAAACTCCTCCAGCAATGCCCAACATTGGTTTTACCATTCGCCACCTAGCCTTTTCTTTCCCTTGGGTTCTGCAGACTGAAGGGTCATCTTTATTTTAACCCCCCCGGGGCCAGTGCTCCTCTTAGTGTTGGTCCGACCGAGTACACTGCGGGGCCACCTCGGGGCAACTTGAGGGTTGGTTTTACTCGTAGGATGTCTCATCTGAGTGTGCCCTAAGAACAAGATATGTGCAGATTCTATCGGGATTTGTCGGCACATTCGGGCGGTGTTGCTGGACTTGTTTTACCATTGTCGAGGACGTCTTGTAACCGGGATTCCGAGTCTGATCGGGTCTTCCCGCTAGAAGGAATATCCTTCGTTGACTGTGAGAGCTTGTGATGGGCTAAGTTGGGACACCCTTGCAGGGATTTGAACTTTCGAAAGCCGTGCCCGCGGTTATGGGCAGATGGGAATTTGTTAATGTCCGGTTGTACAAAACCTGAAGTTGACCTTAATTAAAATACATCAACCGTGTGTGTAACCGTGATGGTCTCTTTTCGGCGGAGTCCGGGAAGTGAACACGGTGTTGGAGTTATGCTTGACGTAGGTTGTTCTAGGATCACTTCTTGATCATAGTTTTCTCGATCGTGCTTTGCCTTCTCTTCTCGCTCTCTTTTGCGTATATGTAGCCACCAAATATACTAGTCGCTATTGCAGCTCCACCTCATTCCTTTACCTTACCCATAAGCTTAAATAGTCTTGATCGCGAGGGTGTAAGATTGCTGAGTCCCCGTGACTCACAAATACTTCCAAAACCAGCTTGCAGGTGCCGTTGAACCGTGCAGATGATGCAACCAAGCTCAAGGAGGAGCTCGATGAAGATCTTGTCCTTTGTGTTGTTTCGTTCTAGTTGATCAGTAGTGGAGCCCAGTCGGGACGATCGGGGATCTGTGTAGCATTTGGGGTAGTCTTCTTTCATTTTGGTTCCGTAGTCGGACCTCGATTATATCTGCATGATGTAATGCTTTTATTCATGTAATTGTGTGAAGTGGCGATTGTAAGCCAACTATGTTTCTCTCTTTCCCTTATGTATTACATGGGTTGTGTGAAGATTACCTCACTTGCGACATTGCTTTCAATGCGGTTATGCCTCTAAGTCGTGCTTCGACACGTGGGAGATATAGCTGCATCGAGGGCGTTACAATGTGTGTGTGTGCCTTCATGGGAGATCGACCTGAAGAAAAAAGATTGCATGTGTGGCGATGGATAATGCCGACTGGTAGTGTGTGTGCATGCATGCACGAGAGAAAGTTAGTGGTACAATTATAAAGAGAAGACCAATGTGTGGGTGTAAAAGACTAGGTGAGGTCATAATCAATGTAATGTTGAATTCAAATATTTGAATAAGAGATCATGATGTTTGAAACCCATGCATGCATGAATATAATGGAGATCTCCGCGGTGTGGTTTGGAAACGAGCATGTTGTAATGTATACACATCGTCTGGCCACATTGCATCCGTGCATGGACACACCCCTTTATATTTTTATATAGTGTGCGGATAACTTTAGCTTTGAAAGACGGTCGTTGGATGAGGCCAATCCGATGGTGCAGAGCTGGCAAATTTGAGCACTACTGGCCATTGTATATCATCTAGAATCCACCAGATTTTGCCACATGTACAATCTAGAAGACTCTATGGCTGAACTTAAGCATAATGCACAAACCTTAAAACACAAGCACTTCTTCTTTGTTCTAGAATCTTCCGTATCAGAATTGCCCAAACGTTTTTCTACATGATTTGTTTTTACTTTATGCCTTACAAGCACAATTCCATGAATCTTAAAATAGATTAGCTTTCTTAAAAAAACTAGATGCTTTTGAATGAAATGAACTATAAGAATTAAACAAACATCTACATCATGCATATATGACTCGAAGCTTACATGCTATAATGTGGTATTTATTCATAATTTGGTTGCCAAATATCATGCGTGCGATGCACGTGTACCTTACTAGTCTAAATGGTGTGTGTGTGTGTTGTGTGTGTTAAACACATTGTACATAGTATATCATACTAGTCTAAATTGTCTTTTTTCTTTTGGGTACACTTAAGCTTGTTCTCCCGAAATTTCAAGCCGCACCTTGTTGTGCCGAAATTTCAAGCTAGCGTCTTTGTCTATCGTGCTGCGAAACTCCCGCCTCTTCAACCCGCGCCTTGCTATTCCAAAATTACAACGCGCGCGAAAACTCCCACCTCCTGTGAAATCCCAACACACGAAATGCCCGTGATACCCCTGAACCAAAAGAACCGCCTCAAATCGGTGAGGGTACTTTCGTAACTTACCCCACATTCCGGACAAGCGCGTCCCTAAGCCATGGTTCCCCCACTCCCATCCCATCCACCCACCCATTCGTACACCGAGGCCGGCAAAACCCACGAAGCCCCATACCCTCCTCCGTCCGCCACCCATCCGGAGCCTCTTCCCTGACGACGTCATCCATAGCAACACCTCGACGTCCCTCATCCATCATACCGAACGAGGATCTGTTGTCGATCTGGTCGTCCCGCCGGTTCAGCCACCCCGTCCTCCACCTCCACGGAGCTGCCCCGACGTTCCCCTCGTATTTCGCGCCACCTCCATTCCCACACCGCCGTCTTCACCAGCACCACCAGAAGAGCATCATCATCACCATTTCCTTGGATGAAGTTGCGACCTAATCGGCGCCACCAAAGAGGTTGTACACTAATCGCCGCATTTTCTTCTTGATTCGATCTCACGGTGCTGCCGGCACTCAGTCCCGAGCCGACACTACGTGGCTCCATCCACGATGGCGTCGCCGGCCACTTCCTCCACGGCGTCGCTCCCTTGGCGTCGACGTCCACATCAGTAGGAGCTGCTGCTGCTTTAGCTCTCGCTCGCGCTGCTGCTCTGCTCTTGCTCTCGGCCCCCTTCCTGGTCTGCTCTTGCTCGCTCTGCTGCTCTCGCTCTTGCTTGCGATGCTGCTCCGATTTAGCTACTCTTCAGTCGACTGAATCGACTTCTGGGTCAGTCGATTTTCAGGGGGTGGGGGGCTCGCCGGAGTTAAGGAAGAACCAGCCGCAGCGGGGAGGGGGCTCGCTGGAGAGGTACCCCACTATCTATCTTAGGGTTCAAGGTGGGGGCAGTGGTCGCCGGTGGTGGTGGGGCGATGGCATGGGGATCGCTGGAGAAAAAGCTCGGCACAGGGGGCCTATAGGGATGGCCGAGCGGCGGCGGACCGGCGGTAGGGAGTGTTTTCGGGGCGGGCGGGGTGGCGCACCGCCGGCCGCGGGTGGTAGGGGGCGGCTGTTTGGCCGGTGCTGGCTGGCGGCTCAGGGTGGTGGAGGTTGAAGATGAACTGCAGGCCCTTGATTTCGTATCCAACGGCTGCAAAATCGACTGACCAGAGATGAAAAAGTCTGTCGACTGATGTGTAGCCTCACCTCTAGTGCGTTCAGTTTCGATAGTAAAATTCATTTTGGACAGCAAAATTCAATTTCGACAGTTAAGTTCAGTTTCGACAGTTAAATTCAGTTTCGACAGTTAAGATCAGAGATGAGCGGCTGATGTATACATCTAGCACTTTGTGGTTATGTATTTTACGTCATCTATTGGATATGCTAATAGAATTCCACTCAGGTTAACGTTGTCTCTCTTGTCCTGCTTCAGCCTCGGCGTCGTACAACTCACCGGAGCTGCTCCAACGACGAAACCCTCCATCACAGCGGAGCAGTACCTCGTGCTCCATCTCTAGACGCCTAAGATCTTCTTCCCCTCCTCCGACAGTCAAGTTAGCCGGAGCATCCTCTCCGGCCAACCCAATCATGCTGAGATCGACATGGCTTCGCCAAAGAGGTTGTACACTTCTTGTGGTTTGACTTAATCTCACCATGCTTCTTTGCATTTTGTGATCTTCCAATTCTTGTGAACCAAACACCCAGATTGGCAGAAATCCTGTGTTTTTAAATTCTCTATTTTGCACATGCATTCCTATCCTATTCCTGTCTATTTCCTATCCCTGCATTGTTAGAATCCTCAAATTCAAACAAGCCCTTACACAATTACTTATGTTACAGATATGTGTGAAAGAAAACCTTGTGTGGTTTGTCCTGCTCCTGCGGTGCTGTGTTCCACCCCAGCTCAGCTGCTCCAACGACGGAAGGGTTCACCACAGCAGCGATCCGCTCTCCAGACTATCTTTCGCCGCCTCAGATCTTCTTCCCCGCCGCCGGCAGCCACAACAACTGCATTACCATCGTCAACTAAGCAGATGACCTTGAGAACTACACGGGTCCGCAAGAGAGGTCGCACTCTTCCGTGTCTGCTTACGTTATGCATTGCTTAATATGATGACATGCTACTTTATCGTCGTCTTCACCTATTAGACTCCGACTCAGGTCCAAACTTATGCTGAAACTTGAGTTTTTAAATGGTTGTGGGGTACATATTGGGGCAACAATCAGTACTATCTGTCTACTATGAGTTTCATGTTGGGTGCAAACAAACATTAAAGGAGCCATTATGTGTATTTTTTAACTAAAGCTAGTATCTTCCTGCTATATTTGTTTTGGGTCTATCCACAGTTTGCTACCATCACTCTGGATTTGTGCATGCACTCCTTACATAATCTCACTATGTTTTATTCCTATGCATGTCAGTTATTATACACAATGGAACTGAACATGTAGAGCAAAAGATACGAGCCTTGCGTGGCAATAAAATTGCATGCATACGTCGCTCCATCGTGGGCGCAAAGGCAGCCCCCCTGCACCCATTTTGGATTGTAATCAAGAAGAAGATAACTGTTCTGAGGGGGATTCAAAAGAAGAAGACCACTCCTATTTACCCCATGAGGTCTTCGCTCTAACTTGGCATGCTGATGTTTGTAAAATCATGCATATGGTGCCTTGCAGTGCTTACTGTATACATCAAAGATGTCATCTGCTTAGTTTAGACATGCTTTGTGTCAATGCCATCTGTTTAGTTTCTTTATCGTATATGTGAATCATGCAATGCCATCTTGTTTAGCCAGGCATCATATATGTGAATTTTGCAATGCCACCCTGGTTAGCCAGTCATCTTATATGTGAATTATATCATGACATCATTTTTTTATTACGTGTTAAATTTGTCAACAATTTTAGTACATTCAATTACTCTTCCTGTGCATCAGCCATTCGGCACGGTCATGGAAAAATCTGGAGTGGAAGCAAGGTCTTCAGAGCAGACAATGCTATCTGACGAAGCGCATGTCTTTCTGGTTACAGATAGCTCCTCAGAGGAGGATTCAGAGACAGATGACCAGTCCTATCCCCCCCCCCGAGGTGCATGCTCTAACTTGGCAGGGTTATGTTGTTCATATCATGCGTATGGTATCTTGCATTGCTATGTCATTTTCTTAGTTTATACATGCTTACCTGAATGCCACCTATTTAGTGTCTAATTACCATATATGTGAATTATGCAATGCCATCTTGTTGCAAGACATTATATATGTGAATTATGCAATGCTATCTTGTTGCAAGGCATTATATATGTGAATTATGCAATGCCATGCTGTTTAGCCAAGCGTCATATATGTGAATTATAGCATGCCGTCTTTTTTTTGTATTTCTCATTGCTTTTGTCGACAATGTTTGTATATTCATCTGCTCTTCCTGTGCATCAGCCATTTGAATTGGTGATGGAGAAATCTGGAGTGAAAACAAGGTCTTCAGAGCAGACAATGCTACCTGGTGAAGCAGATATCTTGTTGGTTACAGATAGCTCTTTAGAGGAGAATTCGGAGGCAGATGATCAGTCCTATTATCCCCCTGGGGTGTATGCTCAAACTTGGCAGGGTTATATTACTCATATCATGCATATGTTGTATTGCAATTCTTAGTTTTTACATCATATACACGATATTGAATGCCATCTCCTTAGTTGACACATCATATATGTGATTGCCCTCTGCTCACTTCCTTAGTATATAAATCATATATTTTAATTATATCATGCCATGATGTTTACAAAGACAACATGTATCTGAATTATGGCATGCCAACCCATTTTCTCAAGACATAATATAGTTATATCATCTCATCCTGTTCACACTTCACATAGTCATCATATTTTGAATGATGTCATTCTATTCGTGAATTATATCATGCCATCATGTTTCCATCGATGGCATGTTTGTGATTTATGTCATGCCAACCACTTTAATAGACACATCGTATAGTTATATCATGTCATCTTGTTTACATAGTCATCATATTTTGAAGTATGTCATTCTATCCTGTTTAGTTAGCCATCATACATGTGAAATTTTGTCATGCTATCCTGTTTAATTAGCCATCATATATGTGAAATTATGTCCTTCTATTCTGTTTGGTTAGACAACATAAATGTGAATTATTTCATGCCCTGTTTTCTTCCCTACTATCCATTGCACCTGTCTATCTTACAATGTCTGTACATTCAATTACTTTTCTTTTTTATCATCCATTTCAATTGGAGGGGGTGATGGCAGTATCTGTGGGAATAAAAACACGGTCTTCAGAAAAGATCGTGCTACCTGTCGATGGAGATAGAACCACGGTTGTACTTGCCCAAGAACCAGCACCACCACACATAACCCAGACTCACGCAGATTGTACCCCTATCCAGTTGGACAGAGAACCAGCTACACCCCTTCTAACCCCAACCCCAGCAGATAGTAACCCAGTTCCCATTGACACAGCACCGTCTCCACCACAGAGCACCCAAACACGAGCAGTTAGTAAGGCAACTGCAGTGCCCAAAGCACGAGGACCACCACTCCAAACCCCAAGTCAACACTTAAAGCAGAAGAAGAATTGTTCTCAGGTCAGGTTCCGTAGCTATGGTTCATACTACTTTGCTCTTGCATCACTGTATTTACTCATACCAACTAATTTCAAATTTGAAGGATGCAATTGAAACTCCAATGGCGCAACAGGTATGTTTTAAACCTGTTTCTTTAACGTGTTTGCTGTTGTAACTTGCTCTATGTTGATTTCAGTTTCAGTTGAATAAACAGTTATATTCTCATGCCATACACCTTACAAGTGTTGTTATTGCTGTGTAGTTTCCCACACTTATATTCTGTCTAAGCTGCTTTGTCTTAAATAGATATGATTCGAACGATATCTATCTTGATTTGGCAACATAAACTAGAATGATATACACCATACAGTGACCATACTACATAGATATATGTTTGTTTCATGTTGTTATCCTGTCCACCTTACTATTGAACTAGTTTACCAAAATGAGTTTCATATACTACATTGTAAACATGTGATGTGTTTGTTTGTTTCTCTTTTAGAATGCGGATAAAATATTGGAGAAGAGTACCCCATTATGCAATGGTACGGTAAGTAATGCAGATAAGGTTCAAGATAGTGAGACATCCCTGTTGGTCTCTGTAAGTGCATCTAGTGCCACCCCTAGTTGGTTTTGGAGTATTGACGACAAACCTAGTTGAGGGACTAATGTGTTTGTGAGGATTGCAGGATAACACAGGTAGAAGTCCCTCATTGATTCGGTTTTCCTACCAGAGATGACCCCTAAAAATGTATGAAGACATTGAAGTCAAAGGTGGTATATGAAGATATTCACATTGAAGACTATGACAAGAGAAGACACCACATGAAGCCTATGGAGCTCGAAGACTTAGATCTTTCGTAGTTATTTTTCTTTTGTGTTGAGTCATAGGAACCACCGTACTGTTAAGTGGGGTCCAAGAGAACCAGTCAGAATGACTGAAGTGATGCCTAACCAAAAACCTATGTCTTCGAGTGAAGACTATGAGAGCGAATCTTGTCCAGAGTCGGACAAGTCAGCTTTGCTTGTAGCCCAAGTAAAGTTGTCGTGTGAGTTTGAAATCTGACTGTTGGAACACGTGTCAGTTCCTTAGTGACCCAGGGTCATTTCGGACAAATCAGGTCGGGTTGCCAAGTGGCTATAAATAGCCCACCCCCTACAACCATAAACTGTTGGCTGCTCAGATTGAGAGTACGTCTTTTGTCGTTTGAGAGCAACCCACCTCGAAGCCTTTGAGAGAGAATTCCTTGCGAGGATAAAGCCCTAACCACCCAGAGCCAAAGAGAATTAGGCATCACTTAAGTCTTCTTGTCTGTGTGATCTGAAGACTTATTACACTTGAGGATTGTGCATCCTCCAGCCGGTTAGGCGTCGCGTTCTGAGCATCCAAGAGACATTGTGGATTGCCGGTGAACAAAGTCTGTGAAGGTTTGGGAGTCTACCTTGAAGACTTACCAGAGTGATTGGGCGAGGTCTGTGTGACCTTAGCTCAAGGGGAATACGGTGAGGACTGGGTGTCCTGAGCTGCGTGTTCAGGACTGTGTGTCCTAAGGTTTAAATACCTAGCCGCCCTAACCAGACGTACAGTTGTCACAGCAACTGGAACTGGTCCAACAAATCATTGTCTTCAACGATTCACTGGTTTCATCTTCCCTTCCCTTTACTTACTGTTACTCCTTGTGAAGTCATTGTATGTTTGCACTATCTTTTGTCTTCACTGAGTGACTGCGTGTTCTGTCTGGCTTCACAATATCTTCCTACCTGATCCTTACTACATTGCTGCTATTAGTCATTGTGCTTTCACTCTATTGAATACTTGACTATGGCCTGCCTAGTGTAGTCTACCTTCCGCTGCAGGGTATTAGGTTTATTTCTATCGTTTGTCTTCATAACTACCACGTTTTGAAGACTTTCATAAAAATTGCCTATTCACCCCCCCTCTAGTCGATATAACGCACTTTCAATTGGTATCAGAGCAAGGTGCTCCCTTGTTCTGTGTGATTCGGTTTAACCACCTGGAGTTTTAGCTATGTCGACTGCAGGGATAATTAAAGTCTCCGTTGCATGCCCCGTCTTCGATGGAACTGAATATCCCTACTGGAAGAATAAGATGCGCATGCATCTTGAAGCCATTGACGTCGACCTATGGTATGTCGTCGAGAACGGCGTTCCCAAGGCTGTAGAAGGTGTCACTGCTGCTGATGTCAAGAAATTCGTTCAACTGGACTCTATTGCCAAGAACATCATCTGTGGTCATCTGACCAAAGGACAGTATGGCCGTGTGAGTGCTTTGAAAACATCTAAGCTGGTCTGGGACTAGCTCTCCAAGGTCAATGAAGGCATCTCAACCCAGAGAGATTAGAGAATTAGTGTCCTTCGCAACCTCTTCAACCGCTTCAAGCGAAATGACAATGAGAATGTCCAGCCCACATTTGACCGACTCACTGACATCACAAATGAGCTTCAAGCCCTCGGCGCTACTAAAATCACCAAACATGAAGTCGTCAAGACACTACTGAGATCACTTGATAGTTTGTTCGACACCCTAGCCCTGATGATTCAAGAACGTCCTGATTTCAAGACACTCGATCCGTCTGACATACTTGAGAGGCTCAACACACATGAGTTTCAGATTTCTGAGAAAAGAGATATCTACGGCCAAACTATGGGCGAACTCGTGCCTTGAAGGCAAAAGCTGTCTCCTCATCTGAAGAAGAATCTGACAGCAGTTCTGATGATCCTGAAGACATTGGAAGGGAACTTGCTATGCTTGTCAAGAAGTTCCAAAAATTCACCAAGAAGAAAGGCTTTAGAAAGTCTTCCCGATCAAGCTCAAGGAATGATGAAGCTTCTGCTCATGACTACAAGAAGAAAACATGTCACAAGTGCAAGAAACTTGGCCACTTCATCTCTGAGTGTCCACAGTGGGACAATGAGAACAAAAAGAAGAAGAAGAGCAAGGAATATGACTCTGACGACAAGAAGAAGAAGAAGAAATACTCAAAGTCTTCTTCCAAGTCTTCCTCAAAGTCTTCATCACACAAGAAGATCTCATCTGGCAAGGCACGTGCGTTTGTTGGCAAGGAAATGGATTCAGAGGAGGAGTCTGCTTCTGAGGAGGCGGAGGTGTAGTCTGAGGAGGAGTCTGATTCAAGCGTCGCAAGTCTGGCTACAGCATACGTTGCCAAGTCCATCTTCAACACTGAAGACAATGACTTCATCACCGACACCGATGCAAATGACAAGGACTACTCCGCTTCTACCTACTGCTTCATGGCACGCGGTGCCAAGGTAAACTCACGCACTACTCACTATCAAACATCTAGTGACGATGACTCTGATTGTGGTTCAAAACCCAGCTACAAAACACTTGCTAAAATTGCAACTAAACAACAGAAAGCTATGGAACATATTCAAAAACTGTTAGACAGAAGCGATGATCTGTTAGGTGCTGAAATGACTCGATCTGAATCCTTAATTGAAGACATAAAAAATCTTCACGTTAAGTATCAGGAACTTGAAAGTCGTCATGAAACTCTCTCAACAACTCATGAAAAGCTTTCCTATGATTATCTTCAAAGGAAGCAAGATCTTGAGAAATTGAGAGCGGCTCATGAAGATCTTCAGAAGGAAAGCGAGTCACTTCGTGCCAAACAGATCAGTTCCGCTCAGGAAGGATTTGAACCACCATGTCTTAAATGCATTGAGCGTGATAATGCTACTTCTATTGCTGAATGTTCTACTGCTACTGCTGTTGCAATATCTTCAACTGTTGATATGGTAACTAACCCCTCTGCTGAGGATACCACCGCTATTGCTGATGAGAATGCTAGGTTGAAGACATTGCTTGAAACAGGGATGTACAAAAGTCTTAAAGGACATCAGACACTATGTGATGTCCTCAAAAAGCAGATTCTGAACCTAAACCCTAGGAAAGAGGGTGTTGGGTTCATAAGGAAAATGAATGCTGATGGCTCTTACTAGAAACCTGAGCAGTACCCCAAAACCACGTGGGTTGCTGCAAAGGAACCTTCAGCAGATCCATCCAATCTATCTGGCTTCACTTGTGCTAACCCCATTATCATTGATGAATCTCTTGATGCAAACTATAAACTGTTTAAGAATCAGAATGGTGAAGTGTTTGCCAGGTACATTGGTACTAACTGAAGGAATGGACCGTCTATGAAGAAGATCTGGGTTCCAAAAAAGTGTCTGGAGAATCTTCCTGTGAATGTCATCATGACACCTCACATGAAGAAGACAAACCTCAGACCAAAGGCTTCATATGGTCCAAAGGCTTCATACAGATAGAGGACTCACCTGAGTCGCACTAACGCAAATGTTTTGCAGGGAAACCATACTCAGGCATATGAATATGAGAGCGGTTCGTCAAACCACCATGTTCATAAGAGCAAGAACTATTCTTCTTATTCTTATGAGTACTATTGTCCGCCTGCAAAACTGTTTGCTAGGGCTCCAAAGCCAAAATTCTCAGATGCTACACTTAGACTTATTGCTTCTAAGCCACCCTTGAAGATGTGGGTGGCTAAGAAAGCTTAACTCTCTCTTGCAGGGAAAGGTCTCCAGCAGAAAACCAAAATCATCTAACGCTATTGCTGGGGACCTTAATCATCTTGTAGGGCGCAAGATCAAATGCCCGAATGGTCTTACTATGTACTTCGTTCCTGAATCACTTGCTACTCTCCCTATTAGTCCTAATCTTGATCTAAGCTTTCATAACCCATTGGTTCGTCAAATGTTTTTGCTTCACAATGCTCTTGGTGAAGCCTATCCCCCTAACTGCACTGTAGGGTACGACACCAGCGTCTTCAGAATGGATTATTGATAGTGGGTGTACAAATCACATGACTGGCAAAAGAAGCCTTCTTATGGACTCAACCTTACGTCCATCCGACAAGAGCCACATCACATTTGCTGACACTGGTAAAAGTAAGGTATTGGGTCTAGGTAGAGTTGCAATCTCAAGGGATCAACACATGGATAAAGTCATGCTTGTTGAATCCCTTGGCTTCAACTTAATGTCTGTCTCAATGCTTTGCGATTTGAACATGTCGTAATATTTGGAAAATATCGTTGCCTTGTACTAATGGAATCTGACAAGTCTCTAGTATTTGAAGGGTATCGAAAAGATGACTTGTACGTGGTAGATTTCTCAGTAGGACCACAGCTTGCCGTATGTCTTCTAGCAAAAGCTTCAGAATGCTGGCTCTGGCATCGGAGGCTAGGGCATGCTGGCATGAGGAACCTCCGCACCCTTGCAAAGAAGAAGCATGTCATAGGCATCGAGGGCGTCAAGTTCAAGAAAGATCGCTTATGCGGTGCCTGTGAAGCAGGGAAGATGACGAGGGCCAAACATCCCTCGAAGACAATCATGACCACTACTCGACCCTTCGAACTGCTTCACATGGATCTTTTCGTTCCCACTCATTACTCAACGCTTACTACTACTGCTTGTCTCTATGGCTTTGTCATTGTTGATGATTATTCTAGATATACTTGGGTGCACATAATCCTTTACAAGACTGAAGTGCAGGATGTCTTCAGACGCTTCGCCAATCGAGCTATGAACAATTATGGCGCCAAGATAAAGCACATCAGAAGTGACAATGGCACTGAATTCAAGAACACTGGCCTTGATACATATCTTGATACCTTGGGCATCACACATGAATTCTCAGCCCCGTACATGCCACAGCAGAATGGCGTAGTCAAACGAAAGAACAGAACACTCATTGAGATGGCCAGAACGATGCTAGATGAATACAAGACTCCAAGAAAATTCTGGCCTGAAGCCATTGATACTGCATGCCATACAATCAATCGTGTTTATCTTCACAAGCTTCTGAACAAGACATCTTATGAGCTCCTTACTGGCAAGAAGCTAAATGTCAGTTACTTCAGAGTATTTGGCGCAAGGTGCTGGATCAAGGACCCACATCACACCTCAAAGTTTGCACCAAAAGCACATGAGGGTTTTATGCTTGAATATGGAAAGGATTCGCACTCCTACAGAGTCTTCAATCTCTTTCATTACAAAGTGGTTGAAACAGTGGATGTGCGGTTCGATGAGACCAATGGTTCACAAAGAGAGCAACTTCCAAATGTGCTAGATGAAGTTCCATCCAGTGAATCAATCAAGCTAATGGGAACTGGATAAATTATACCTTCTGAAGCTCATCCTGAAGAAGAACTTATCATCTCAGCACCTGATCAACATGAAGACAATGCTCAGCCTGAAGACGTTCCTTCTAACAACGACAATGATCAGCAAGAGCAAAATCTTCGCCCTGTACATCCTCGCGCTGCCAATGAAGTGCAGATTGAAAGAATACTTGATAGCATCAATGCTCCTGGTCCACTCACTCGTTCAAGGGCAACTCAGCTAGCAAATTTCTATGGGCACTTCGCATTCGTCTCAATTACAGAACCTGAATGGATTCAAGCTATGCAAGAAGAGCTTCAACAATTTGAGCTGAATAATGTATGGGAACTGGTTAAGCATCCTGATCCACGGAAGCACAATATAATAGGCACCAAATGGATATACTGCAACAAGCAAGAGGAGCATGGTCAAGTTGTCAGAAACAAAGCTCGTCTTGTTGCTCAAGGATATACTCAAGTGGAAGGCATTGACTTCGATGAAACATTTGCTCCTCTGGCTAGACCTGAAGCCATACGCATAATGCTGGCCTATGCAAATCATCATAACATACTTCTATATCAAATGGATGTGAAGAGTGCTTTTCTCAATGGCAAGATTGAAGAAGAAGTGTATGTTGCGCAACCGCCTGGCTTTGAAGATCCAAAACATCCTGACATGGTATACAAGCTCAACAAGGCACTGTATGGCCTCAAACAGGCCCCTCGGGCCTGGTATGACACACTCAAATACTTCCTGAAGAGCAAAGGCTTCATACCTGGTTCCCTAGACCCCACTCTTTTCACGAAGACATATGATGGTGAACTGTTTGTGTGCCAAATATATGTGGATGACATTATCTTCGGCTGCACCAATCAGAAGTACAGTGAAGATTTTGGATATATGATGCAAGAGCAATATCAGATGTCTATGATGGGAGAGCTGAAGTTCTTCCTCGGTCTTCAAATACGACAACAACGCAACGGCATCTTCATATCTCAAGAGAAGTATCTCAAAGATTGCCTGAAGAAGTTCGGTATGCAAGACTGCAAAGGCTTCACGACACCAATGCCAGCCAAACATCATCTGGGTCCCGACGAAAATGGTAAAGAGTTCGATCAAAAGGTATACCGCTCCATGATTGGTTCTTTACTTTATCTATGTGCATCTAGGCCAGATATTATTCTTAGTGTTTGCATGTGTGCTCGATTTCAAGCGGCACCAAAGGAGTCGCATCACTTATCTGTGAAGTGAATTCTTCGATATTTGGCTCACACCCCAACTCTAGGATTATGGTATCCAAAGGGCTCAGAGTTTGATCTGGTTGGATTCTCGGATGCTGATTATGCTGGTGACAAAGTTGATCGCAAGTCTACATCAGGCACATGTCACTTTCTGGGACGATCACTAGTATGTTGGTCTTCAAAGAAGCAGAACTATGTATCTCTCTCCACTGCTGAATCTGAATACATTGCTGCTGGATCTTGCTGCGCTCAGCTTCTGTGGATGAAGCAAACACTCAAGGACTATGGCATTCATCTGAAGCAAGTGCCACTTTACTGCGACAACGAAAGCGCCATCAAGATTGCCAACAACCCAGTTCAGCACTCGAAGACAAAGCACATTGAAATTCGTCATCACTTTCTCAGAGATCATGTTGTGAAGGAAGATATTGATATCATACACGTCAACACTGAAGAGCAATTGGCAGATATCTTCACCAAGCCCTTGGATGAGAAGAGATTTTGCAAGTTACGGTGTGAGCTAAATATCCTGGAATCCTCAAATATCCTGTGATCAGGCACACATCCTAACCCTTATGCATATTGATGACTTAGTTGTGCAACACACGAAGTAAAGTATATCTTCAATCAATGAAGACATACATTCTAAGTGTGAATACATTAATGTGGAATTTGACTTCGGAGCGCCACGATAATTGTGCGCCGTGTCTGGGTCTAATAGTTCCTATACGGTGGGTAACGCCACCACCAAACGTTCTATTTTGAAGTGTTTCACTCATGGCGTTACCTTGCAATGTCTTCACATTTGGTTTGGCTTCGATCTCAACATATCTTCATGATTATCTTCACTATGTTGATTATAGAGATATATATATATATATATATTAGTGTTTTGTCCTTTACAACATTCACTTATAGCTATGTCTTCTTGTTGAATGTTTTGAACTAAGTGAATGTGATCGGACCCTGACCTCTCTATGCTTTCTATCTCAAATTCTATCTCTCCAAATCATATGCATTCTATTGAAACTGTCGAATGTCTTCTCTGCGTCCTTGTCAGCAGAAGATACAGAGACAACCATTAAGTCCATTTTCAATGCTCATTCCTCCACATGAAACCCGGAGAAGTAGGAACGACCACCCGACAATCCAGGCGTGCATGGGACGTGGAACAAACCCCAAAATTCCGCATAATGGCCACGTGTTCCTCAGATGCGAATCACCAGGGGCACCTGTGTAATAGCACAGTGCCGCCCATGTACCTATAAATACACACTTCACAGCGGTCATTATCTCTTCTTCCACTCTCGCACGAACCCTAGCGCCACCGCTAGCCCTCGACGACGCCGGCGACGAAGCGCTTCGCTGCCGCAACCTCTCCGACACCGTCTTCACACCGACCGCGGACATCGTCCTCTCCGCTGTCGCCGTAGGTGTCCTCCGTCGCCAAGTTAGGGCACGGAAGATCGAATTGCTCGGCCTCATCTTCCACTCCGTCTAGCAGTTCTTAGTGTGGTAAATAAAACTTCCTTTTTACAGCACCGTTGATCCTATGGATTTGTCACTTTCTACCACAAGCAGTTTCTATTCACACAAGTTAGATTTCTCTCATACTGCATCTCATAACATGCCTAGTATATTCACTTGTGCTTCACAAAGTAGTTAGATTCCTCACTTGTACCGATCTGTGGATTCGTACAAATCTGGAAGCAACTCCTTATCTATGAGTGAATGTCTTCGCACGATGAGGTCAATGTCTTCTAAACTGATTTATCTTCAAAATCTTCTGAGAATGCATATGACCTCTTCCCCTTCCCTCGCACCTTAATGCTTTCACAGGTACATGTCCGTGGGAGAATCCTTTGGTTCTCATAGTCTGCATTCATTTGCAGAATTCTTACAGCATCACATAAATTCTCCCGAAGCCAGTTCATGTTGGTCCAGCAAGCGAAAACCATTGAAGCCTTTGAACGTGTTGAAACCTTTCAAGTTAAAGTTTATGGCTTCAGAGAAAACAGCAAGGAAGGGTGGCAGAAAGCATCATGGAGAAACATCCAGAGATCTGCCAGATGACCTCTCAGAACTGTACAAGACAGATCTTGAAGAGGATTACAATCAGCGCAAGACCCGAATCCAATGGATTCGAAGATATTGGGCAGAACAATGGTTCAAATACCGATTTGTAACCTAGGAATATGCTGAGAAAAACGCCATCAAGAGACCGTGGGGAGACATCCTATACAAGAATCTTCTACCCAGATCCAGAGATGAAGCCATTGAACAGGGCTTCTATCCCTGCATGGTCTGTGGGCCACAGCCTGCTGATGCACACCCATCATCACTACTATGGTGTCGTGACGACAATCTGTTCAAGCGCAACTCCCAATTTGCCCAGAACTCAGCGAAGTAGAACAAGAAGACTTTGGGGTTAGACTTCAACCCTGGTCCCTTAGCACCAAGGGCAGATGGCACACGAGATGCAGAACCAAATGTCATCGGTCCTTTCTACAACCTTGAAGGCCTCATCACCCACATCTTGGTTCAAGGGACTGGAGTGAATGAGCCTGCAGCTGACGTTGAATCAGATGAAGCGCCTGCAGTGCCGAAGCCAAAGCAGTTAAAGAAGCCTAAAGCTTCAAAGCCTGCCCCTTCACCAAAAATCTCATGGGCGAAGCCACTGGCAACTGCACCTCCTGAAGACAGTGTGCAGTCCGAAGACTTATCACGCATCTCCAAGCCCCAGAAGGTCAAAATACCTCTGCCTCACACCGGCTAAGAGCTAACTGCTGCTGCCATTCTGGGCAATGATGCCATTGATCTGTCAAGTGATGAAGATCTAGTAGATGACGCTCTTGAGCAACTCATCAAGAGCAAAGAAGAAGCAGAAATCTTCAATGATCTGCCTCTCTTTGATGTGACAATCATCCACAACTTCATTGATGAGTGGTTTGACACGGCAAACATCAGCTTCGAAGATCTGCAGCTACCCATTGGCCTTAGTGTCGCCTTCCAAGGTGCCATTGCTTCAGAGCTAGCTGTCGCCCAGTGCATTGTTGAACTGAAGCAAAAGATTGACTATGAAAAGGTTCAGTTCAAGAAGCATATGGCCAAGCTCAGTGTGCAAGAAGTGAAGAACTTCAAGATCATGATGCACGAGCTCAAGGAAGCCTTTCTGAAGAAACGTGCAGAAGCTCAGGGCTCGCGTGAGTGCATGAAGGCTCTGGCTGACAGATGTGTGCAAGCCTACAATGAGGCTGAGAAGCGCAAGGCCCTTGGGCGTCCTGGCATCGACCCCAGGATGGCCGCAAAGAAGAAGAAGAAGCCTGCTACGGCTAAACCCGATGCACCAAGGCAGGAAGCAGTTCCTATTGTCTTCCCAACAAGAATGACTGGCTCGAAGCCAAAAAGCCGGTCAACCGCTTCAGAGCTCAAGAAGACGAGGATTGCTGAGGCTGAAGCCAGGAAGAGGAAACATCCTGAAGCCTCTCCTACTGCCCCCTCCAAGAAGAAGAGGAAGACCAAGAAAGATCGGGCTGCTCCCATAGAGCCCTTGATAGTTGAACCCATTTCTATGGTCTATCCTGAAGCTGAACGCCAACTGACTATCCATGAGCTTGCTTCCACAGAGGCTCATGAAGCTGAAGGCTTTCCAGTAGCTGACCCCATCGCTGCTGAAGACATTGGTCAACATGACCATGTAGAAGATGGTGCAGTCCTTCCTCAGCTTGAGAACAGCGAACTCATCAGCATTGGTCGTCCACTGACGCCAATTGCACAGGATGCTTCATGGGCGGATCGCCCACAAGAGGAAGAAGACTATGAGGCCCAGCCCACTCCAACTCCACAGGCATCGCCCGGGTTGCGCAGGCTTCGCAAAGGTCCAAGGCCTCAAGTCTCTGCTGAAGACAATCCGGCTGCATCAGCCGCGGAAGAAGAAGTCCCACAAGTTCCCACTCCCCTGTCCCACCAAGAAGCAGTTCTCAAGGAGAACGTGCTTGTGTCTGACCCTCCAGCTCGTCAAGTGGAGGATGAAAATCTTGAGGCTGCCACAACCACCAATGAAGCTAATGTGGAGCCCTCCCCAACAAAAGCTTCAGAAGACAGCGAAGCCACTGATCCTGCCACTTTTGTTCCTGAGTCTGCTGCCGGTCCCTAGTTCGACTATCATGTTGAGCACAGGCCTCAGGTACAGAAGCCAATCCCAAGATTGCCAAGGTTCCCAGGTCCTGCATCAGCACCTGGCTCCTTCAATATCAATGGCTTCAGAGCAGACAACACATTCTTCGATAGCTCCAGGAACCCCTACTCAAGGGAAAGGATATCATCTGATCGGTTCTGGAGCTATCCGCAGCGAAGCTATTACTCATGCATTCTTTACAACCAAGGTCGCATCTTCCCACACAAGCGCCTTGACATTGAAGCTATAGCTGGTCTGCCCTGTCTGGAAGAAGCTTTGGATTGCTTCAAGGAAGTTGGACTGCTGCCGTTCGTTACTGACCAAGAGCATTGGAATGAAGAGTTGCTGCTCCAATTCTATGCCACACTTCACATCCGCGGGTATAGCAGAGATCAGAAGACTTGGTCCTGGAGTGGATGACCGGAAACGTTCATCACGAAGCCAATGCATTTGACATCATTGAGCTCACTAGTTTGCCCACTCCTAGCGATCTCTACGAGCATGGCTGTCAGCTGCATAGTGAAGCTATTGAGAGCATCTTTCAGAAGCCGGAACCTGATATGAGTCAGATGCTCGGCATGATGAAGCCATTGCCCCAAGATGCTGCTTATCCCACGGAGTTCTTTGTTGAAGACCTTGAGTATCTGCCAAGAACCATTTATCACATCATCAGGCGAACTCTCTGGCCCATCAAAGGGCACTCTCCAAATGCCAAGCTTGAGGGTGCAATGAAGACTTTGGTCTTCTATATTCTTCATGGAAAATGCTTCAATGCACAGGACTTCTTCATTCGCCAACTTGCTGCATCAGGCTCTGATCTGTTTGGCTTGAAGTTCTATGCCCCATGGGTAATGCGGCTAATCAAACTTCACTCCGATATCTCATATCAGCCATCTGCTCGCAATCATCGGATTTTTCTGCCTGATGTGGATATCTCTATTGAAGCCATCTATCCTGAGCCTGCCAAGGAACCTCTAAGTCTTCATAATGCAGAGCATCAGAGTTTCTCTCAGAACATTGAAGGAGTTGAAGCAGTCACTCGGTTGTATCCTTTGGCTGGCACTACACGTGCACCACACCCTGCTTCCACTAAAGCCACTGATAGTACAACTGCTCCACGACCCAAGAAGCGCACACGTGTTCTCAACGACCGAGAGCTTCTTGTGGCTCTTCATCAGAAACAGGATAGGCATCATGACTGGCTGAAGCGTCAGATGAAAAGCCTCTTGGTGGATGTTAATCGCATTCGCAATCTTGCCACCAAGAATGCTTTCGTTGCCCATTGAACATGTCGCCACACATGGAAAGGGCTAACGATGATGTGTTCTGAAGATGATCTTCAAGAGGATGGCTTCACTGAGCGATTCAAGTTTGACTCCGCACCTCCTCGAAGGGTTGTGCTGCTGGGAACTCCATCCCTTGAAGACTCTGAGTTCTCTTCCTCTGCTGCAATAGTGACTGCCAGAGTTATCGAGGATGAAGACGATGCTACTTCACCGCCACCTCCTTCAGCACGCTTCAACTCTGCTCCAAGCTCTTCAGCACCGCCAAACACCACCAACGACCCGGCTACTTCACCTACTCCTCATGGGAACGAGTAGATGCTCTATGTCTTCAAACCTTTTTGGTCCTTACTGACAAAAGGGGGAGAAGCATATGAGGTTGATAATCTTCAAGCGGGTTCATATGGGCGGGTGCTTTATATTTTGCTTCGTGCTTACAACTCTCGTTTTGCTACATTTGGTTCTTTGAGTTGTAACACTTAAACTCGATGGTCGTCTACTACTTATCTGCCACCTTGTTTTGCGATGATAAATTCTGCATGTGCGACGATAAATTCCGCACTTAGATCATTCTGCAGACGTCCATTTTCCATTATGCATGTCATTATCTTCATATACTTTCACATGCATAGTGGATTGTCATCATAAGTTGAAGTGGATCTCCATAAGTACATCTTGCCATGTGCATTTGCATTCCAAAAGCAAATTACTTATATGCACATCTTCAGGGGGAGCCCTTGCAACTTATGAAGACAATTCCTTATCCTTTACAATTTCACAAATTATATTCCCCGTTGAAAACTTCAACTAGTTTGTCATCAATCACCATAAAGGGGGAGATTGTAAGTGCATCTAGTGCCACCCCTAGTTGGTTTTGGAGTATTGACGACAAACCTAGTTGAAGGACTAATGTGTTTGTGAGGATTGCAGGATAACACAGGTAGAAGTCCCTCATTGATTCGGTTTTCCTACCAGAGATGACCCCTAAAAATGTATGAAGACATTGAAGTCAAAGGTGGTATATGAAGATATTCACATTGAAGACTATGACAAGAGAAGACACCACATGAAGCCTATGGAGCTCGAAGACTTAGATCTTTCGTAGTTCTTTTTCTTTTGTGTTGAGTCATAGGAACCACCGTACTGTTAAGTGGGGTCCAAGAGAACCAGTCAGAATGACTGAAGTGATGCCTAACCAAAAACCTATGTCTTCGAGTGAAGACTATGAGAGCGAATCTTGTCCAGAGTCAGACAAGTCAGCTTTGCTTGTAGCCCAAGTAAAGTTGCCATGTGAGTTTGAAATCTGACTATTGGAACACGTGTCAGTTCCTTAGTGACCCAGGGTCATTTCGGACAAATCAGGTCGGGTTGCCAAGTGGCTATAAATAGCCCACCCCCTACAACCATAAACTGTTGGCTGCTCAGATTGAGAGTACGGCTTTTGTCGTTTGAGAGCAACCCACCTCGAATCCTTTGAGAGAGAATTCCTTGCGAGGATGAAGCCCTAACCACCCAGAGCCAAAGAGAATTAGGCATCACTTAAGTCTTCTTGTCTATGTGATCTGAAGACTTATTACACTTGAGGATTGTGCATCCTCCAGCCGGTTAGGCGTCGCGTTCTGAGCATCCAAGAGACATTGTGGATTGCCGGTGAACGAAGTCTGTGAAGGTTTGGGAGTCTACCTTGAAGACTTACCAGAGTGATTGGGCGAGGTCTGTGTGACCTTAGCTCAAGGGGAATACGGTGAGGACTGGGTGTCCTGAGCTGCGTGTTCAGGACTGTGTGTCCTAAGGTTTAAATACCTAGCCGCCCTAACCAGACGTACAGTTGTCACAGCAACTGGAACTGGTCCAACAAATCATTGTCTTCAACGAGTCACTGGTTTCATCTTCCCTTCCCTTTACTTATTGTTACTCCTTGTGAACTCATTGTATGTTTGCACTATCTTTTGTCTTCACTGAGTGACTGCGTGTTCTGTCTGGCTTCACAATATCTTCCTACCTGATCCTTACTACATTGCTGCTATTAGTCATTGTGCTTTCACTCTATTGAATACTTGACTATGGCCTTCCTAGTGTAGTCTACCTTCCGCTGCAGGGTATTAGGTTTATTTCTATCGTTTGTCTTCATAACTCCCATGTTTTGAAGACTTTCATAAAAATCGCCTATTCACCCCCCCCCCTCTAGTCGATATAACGCACTTTCAGTCTCCAAGAAAGCTGATAAAAAATATATTGAAGACACTGAGACAACCCCAAAGTCATGTCTAGATGTAGTGTTCGAGTTACTGGCTACTACTGCTGGCACCAGCTCTTCGAACTCGCTGCCTGAATCAGTTCGGCTTCTTGAGTCTCAACTTCAAGTTGAAAGACATCAATCAGATGTTATGCGACAGGAAGCCGAAGGACTGAGGAAGTCCCTGCAGAATTCAGATGCATACTTTCTGGTGCAACAGCAAGTGCTGGAGGATTTAAGCGCCAAACAAGAGAAAGTTAATAAGCTTGCTAAGCATCTTGTCAGCATTATGGGTACCAAGGATATTGTTTCTTGAGCTCTTCTGAAGTGGTTTTAGTTCTGGACTTGTTTTTCTGCGGCGTTTATATGCTGCTTTGTTCCCTATATTTGCACTGGTGGCGAACTTTGATGCCTAGTGGATGTAATATGTGTAATAGCCGTGATAGCCTAGCGTAAGTTCCTTGCCTGTTTATTTCCTTATTGTCTTGTTTATTTGTTTTCTTGTAGTCAGTGCAGTTCTTTTTCCGTGGTTTGCTAGTGGCCGCAATAACCTATTTTTTAAAACTAGGCCACATTAACCATGGGCTACATATTTACTATAGTTAACATGGGCCTCGTATAGGCCTTAGAAACAATGGGCCTTCTAAGGGCCGTAGAAACAATGGGCCTTCTACGGGGCATAGAAACCATGGGCCTTATATGGGCTGTCGACACAATGGGCCTTCTATGGGCCGTATCATCAATGGGCCTTCTACGGGCTGTCTGATCAGTTGGCCAAACATGGGCCAATAACAGACCACATTTATGGCCGTAAATGGGCTAGAGTTGAAATCGTCCGTTCATGGGCCTACCATAACGTGCCGTCGTTAATCGGCCGTACTTGATGACGCTATGAAAACGGCCCAACGTATTAACGGGCCACAAACAGGACGACTGTAACCATAGGATGAATTTGGCACACAAGCATAAAATGACAGTAACGGGCCGAAAGTAAACGAATGCTGGAAATGAGCCCAAGAATAAATGGGCCCTGAGAAGGCCAAAAGTTAACATGGGCGAGAAATGGGCCAACTGAATAATGGGCCATTAATGGGTATAAAGTGATACACTATTCATTACGGGCCAGTTTTACCACGGGCCGTTAATGGGCCGAGGGTTACTAAGGGCCTCATATGGGCCGAAAGACATCATGGGCCATACATGGGCCGGAAGTTAAAACGGGCTGGAATTATATTGGATGGCCCAGATGACGCTACTGGGCCTAATTCGGATAGGCCGTAAACGGGCCCTGGGTTAGCGGGCTGTAAATGGGCTATATGCGAACATGCCGTTAACAGGCTTGCCGTGGGCCGGCCCGCCACCTTTTGACCAAGTCAAACGGGCCGCCCTTTTCACAGGAATGGGCCTCTGTTGGGCCGTGCCACGTGTCGACGTATCATAGATACTTTAGGTCCAATTAATGGACGACATCTGTCCCAACGGCGAGCCGACACGTGTTCCCTCCAGCTAATGATGATTTTACACGTGGAAAATCCCCATTGGTCGGGGCTGTTAACGGGTTATCGGATCCAAAACTGGACCTGATAGCTTAACGGCGTTCCGTTACGGTGGATGCCACATGTCGGTCACCCTTGACGAAAGCACTTATGTGAAGCGCGAGTTATCGTCATGGAAGTGGACACTTCCGTGATGATAATTTTGATAATGTCATGGAACACTTATACCACAACAGAGGTATGACTATCTTGATTCTGTCATAAAATTGTCATGGGTGTACATGCATGACATAAAACGTGACCTACTGTGACAAACACGCATCATCACGGAAGTGTATTTTTTGTAGTATGATCGAGGTGGTTTATGGTGGAGGGGGCACCGCACACGGCTAAGGGATCAATGATCAACTTGTGTGTTCTAGGGTGCCCCCCTGCCCCGTATATAAAGGAGCAAGGGGGAGGCCCGCCGGCCCTCCTAGGGCGCGCCAGGAGGAGGAGTCCTGCTCCTAGTAGGAGTAGGACTCCCCTTTCCTACTCCTACTAGGAGGAGGAAAGGAAGGGGGAAGGGGAGAAGGAAGGAGAGGGAGGAAAGGAGGAAAGGGGGTGCTACGTCTTGAGCATGCGTTGGTTTTCCCCGAAGAGGAAGGGATGATGCAGCAGAGTAGCGTAAGTATTTCCCTCAGTTTTTGAGAACCACGGTATCAATCCAGTAGGAGCCCACACTCAAGTCCCTCGTACCTGCAGAAAGCGATAGCTACTCGCAACCAACGCGATTAGGGGTTGTCAAGCCCTTCACGGTCACTTACTAGAGTGAGATCTGATAGATATAATATTTTTTGGTATTTTTGGTATAAAGATGCAAAGTAAAAAGTAAAAGCAAAGCAAAAAGCAAAGCAAGATTAAAGTAATGGATATTGATATGATGAGAATAGACCCGGGGGCCATAGGTTTCACTAGTGGCTTCTCTCAAGAGCATAAGTATTCTACGGTGGGTGAACAAATTACTGTTGAGCAATTGATAGAATTGAGCATAATTATGAGAATATCTAGGCATGATCATGTATATAGGCATCACGTCTGTGACAAGTAGATCGAAACGATTCTGCATCTACTACTATTACTCCACTCATCGACCGCTATCCAGCATGCATCTAGAGTATTAAGTTAAAAACAGAGTAATGCCTTAAGCAAGATGACATGATGTAGAGAGATAAATTCATGCAATATGAAATAAATCCCATCTTGTTATCCTCGATGGCAACGATACAATATGTGCCTTGATGCCCCTTCTGTCACTGGGTAAGGACACCGCAAGATCGAACCCAAAGCTAAGCACTTCTCCCATGGCAAGAACTACCAATCTAGTTGTCCAAACCAAACGGATAATTCGACGAGACTTGCAAAGATAACCAATCATACATAAAAGAATTCAGAGAAGATTCAAATATTATTCATAGATAGAATTGATCATAAACCCACAATTCATCGGAATCAACAAACACACCGCAAAAAGAAGATTACATCGAATAGATCTCCACAAGGGAGGGGGAGAACTTTGTATTGAGATTCAAAGAGAGAGAAGAAGCCATCTAGCTACTAACTATGGACCCGAAGGTCTGACGTAAACTACTCACACTTCATCGGAGGGGCTAGGATGATGTAGAAGCCCTCTGTGATGACGGCCCTCTTCCAGCGGAGCTCCGGAACAGTCCCCAAGATGGGATCTCGTGGATACAAAAAGTTGTGGCGGTGGAATTAGGTTTTTGGCTCCTGTTCTGATCGTTTGGGGGTACGTGGGTATATATAGGAGGAAGGAGTAAGTCGGTGGAGCACCGAGGGGCCCACAAGGCAGGCGGCGCGCCCCCCACCCTCGTGACCTCCTCTTTGATCCCTTGCAGTAGGGTCCAAGTCTCCTGGATCATGTTCAGTGAGAAAATCACGTTCCCGAAGATTTTATTCCATTTGGACTTCGTTTGATATTCTGTTTATCCGAAACACTGAAATAGGTAAAAAAACAGCAATTCTGGGCTGGGCCTCCGGTTAATAGGTTAGTCCCAAAAATAATATAAAAGTGGAAAATAAAGCCCAATATAGTCCAAAACAGTAGATAATATAGCATGGAGCAATCAAAAATTATAGATACATTGGAGACGTATCAGGCATCCCCAAGCTTAATTCCTGCTCGTCCTTGAGTAGGTAAATGATAAAAAGAGAATTTTTGATGCGGAGTGCTACTTGGCATAATTTCAATGCAAATCTTCTTAATTGTGGTATGAATATTCAGATTAGAAAGATTCAAGACAAAAGTTTATATTGACATAGAAAATAATAATACTTCAAGCATACTAATAAAGCAATTATGTCTTCTCAAAATAACATGGCCAAAGAAAGTTATCCCTACAAAATCATATAGTCTGGCTATGCTCCATCTTCCCCACACAAAGTATTTAAATCATGCACACCCCCGATGACAAGCCAAGCAATTGTTGCATACTCTAACTTTTTCAAAACTTTTTCAATCTTCACGCAATACATGAGCGTGAGCCATGGATATAGCACTATATGTGGAATAGAATGGTGGTTGTGGAGAAGACAAAAAGGAGAAGATAGTCTCACATCAACTAGGCGTATCAACGGGCTATGGAGATGCCCATCAATAGATATCAATGTGAGTGAGTAGGGATTGCCATGCAACGGATGCACTAGAGCTATAAATGTATGAAAGCTCAACAAAAGAAACTAGTGGGTGTGCATCCAACTTGCTTGCTCACGAAGACCTAGGGCAATTTGAGGAAGCCCATCATTGGAATATACAAGCCAAGTTCTATAACATAAAATTCCCACTAGTATATGAAAGTGACAACATATGAGACTCTCTATATGAAGAACATGGTGCTACTTTGAAGCACAATATATGAGACTCGTTATATCATGGTGCTACTTTGACGCACAAGTGTGGAAAAAAGGATAGTAGCATTGCCCCCTTTTTTGGGCCTTCTCTTTTTCTTTGGCCTTTTTTTGGGACAATGCTCTGTTGAATGATGATCATCACACTTCTATTTATTTACAACTCAATGATTACAACTCGATACTAAAACAAAGTGTGACTCTATATGAATGCCTCCGGCGATGTACCGGGATATGCAATGAATCAAGAGTGAGAAGTATGAAAGAATTATGAACGGTGGCTTTGCCACAAATACTATGTCAACTACATGATCATGCTAAGCAATATGACAATGATGGATGTGTCATGATGAACTAGACGGTGGAAAGTTGCATGGCAATATATCTCGGAATGGCTATGGAAATGCCATAATAGGTAGGTATGGTGGCTGTTTTGAGGAAGGTATATGGTAGGTGTATGATACCGGCGAAAGTTGCGCGGTATTAGAGAGGCTAGCAAGGGTGGAAGGGTGGGAGTGCGTATGATCCATGGACTCAACATTAGTCATAAAGAACTCATATACTTATTGCACAAATCTAGAAGTGATCAAAGCAAAGTATTACGCGCATGCTCCTAGGGGGATAGATTGGTAGGAAAAGACCATCGTCCCCGACCGCCACTAATAAGGAAGACAATCAATAAATAAATCATGCTCCGACTTCATCACATAACGGTTCACCATACATGCATGCTACGGGAATCACAAACTTCAACACAAGTATTCTTTAAATTCACAACTACTCAACTAGCATGACTTTAATATTATCACCTCCATATCTCAAAACAATTATCATGCTTCAATATTTTCTTAGTATTCAACACACTCAAAAGAAAGTTTCACAAATCTTGAATACCAAGCATATTATTATTAAGCAAATTACCATGCTATTAAGAGACTCTCAAATTAATTTAAGTGAAGCATGAGAGATCAATAGTTTCTTTAAAATGAATCCACCACCGTGCTCTGAAAGATTTAAGTGAATCACAAAGAGCAAAATTATCTAGATCAAAGGATATAATTGAAGCACATAGAGCAAAATTACCTAGCTCAAAAGATATAAGTGAAGCACATAGAGCAAAATTACCTAGCTCAAAAGATATAAGTGAAGCACATAGAGTATTCTATCAAATTTTAATTCATGTATGGCTCTCTCAAAACGTGTGTACAGAAAGTATGATTGTGGAATACTAACAAACAAAGACACAAATAATACAAGACGCTCCAAGCAAAACACATATCATGTTGGTGAATAAAAATATAGCTCCAAGTAAATTACCGATGGAAGTGGACGAAAGAGGGGATGCCTTCCGGGGCATCCCCAAGCTTTGAATTTTTGGTGTCCTTGGATTATCTTGGGGGTGCCATGGGCATCCCCAAGCTTAGGCTCTTACCACTCCTTGTTCCATGATCCATCAAAAGAATTCACCCAAAACATGAAAACTTCACAACATAAAACTCAAAATAGAAAACTCGTGAGCTCCGTTAGCGAAAGAAAACAAAAGACCACTTCAAGGTACTGTAATGAACTCATTATTTTTTATATTGGTGTTAAACCTACTGTATTCCAACTTCTCTATGGATTATAAACTATTTTACTAGCCATAGATTCATCAAAATAAGCAAACAACACACGAAAAACAGAATCTGTCAAAAACAGAACAGTCTGTAGTAATCTGTAGCTAGCGCAAGATCTGGAACCCCAAAAATTCTAAAATAAATTTCTGGACGTGAGTAATTTATATATTAATCATATGCAAAAAGAATTAACTAAATATTACTCTTCAAATAAAAATTACAGCAGTTCTCGTGAGCGCTAAAGTTTCTGTTTTTTACAGCAAGTTCAACAAGACTTTCCCCAAGTCTTCCCAACGGTTCTACTTGGCACAAACACTAATTAAACACAAAAAAACACAAACAAAAAGAGGATAAATAATTTATTTATTACTAAACAGGAGCAAAAAGCAAGGAATAAAAATAAAATTGGGTTGCCTCCCAACAAGCGCTATCGTTTAACACCCCTAGCTAGGCATAACAAGCAAGGATATATCTAAGTATTGCCATCTTTGGTAGGCAATCCATAAGTGGCTCTCATGATAGTTTCATATGGTAATTTTATTTTCTTTCTTGGAAAGTGTTCCATGCCCTTTTTTAATGGAAATTGAAATATAGTATTCCCTTCCTTCATATCAATAATCGCACCAACCGTTCTAAGGAAAGGTCTACCAAGAATAATAGGGCAAGAAGGATTGCAATCTATATCAAGAACAATGAAATCTACGGGCACATAATTCCTATTTGCAACAATAAGAACATCATTAATTCTTCCCATAGGTTTCTTAATAGTGGAATCCGCAAGATGCAAGTTTAGAGAGCAATCATCAAAGTTACGGAAATCTAGTAAATCACACAAAGTCTTGGGAATAGTAGAGACACTAGCACCCAAATCACACAAAGCATAAAACTCATGATCTTTAATTTTAATTTTAATAGTTGGTTCCCACTCATCATAGAGTTTTCTAGGGATAGAAACTTTCAACTCAAGTTTTTCTTCAAAAGATTGCATCAAGGCATCAACAATATGTTCGGTGAAGGCTTTATTTCGACTATAAGCATGTGGAGAATTTAGCACGGATTGCAACAAGGAAATACAATCAATAAAAGAGCAACTTTCATAATTAAATTCCTTGAAATCCAATATAGTGGGTTTAGCAACATCTAGATTTTTATTTCTTTCAATCCCACTTTCATCAATTTCATCATTAAGATCTAAACACTCCGAATTTTTAGAATGCCTTATAGGTAAAGGAAGATCATATTCAGTTTCATCAAGATTCATATTGCAAAATAAAGATTTAATTGGAGACACATCAATAACTTTTAGATCTTCATCTTCATTTTCACAGGAATTGGAAGAACACGCTTTAATAAAGGCATCTTTGGAAGCACGCATCCTAGCTGTTCTTTCTTTACACTCATCAATTGAAATTCCCATGGCTTTTAGAGACTCATTGATATCATGCTTAGGTGGAATAGATCTAAGTTTCAAAGCATCAACATCAAGAGCAATTCTATCAATGTTCCTAGCCAAATCATCAATCTTAAGCAATTTTTCTTCAATCATAGCATTAAAATTCTTTTGCGAAGAAATAAATTATTTAATATTAGATTCAAAATCAAAGGGTATCTTATTATAATTTCCATAAGATTTGTTGTAGGAATTCCCATAATTATTAGAAGGATTACTAGGATATGGCCTAGGATTAAAGTTCCCTCTATAAGAGTTGTTACCAAAATTATTCCTACCAACAAAATACACATCCATAGATTCATTGTTATTATCAATCAAAGTAGACAAAGGCATATCATTAGGATCAGAAGAAACACTCTTAGTAGCAAATAATTTCATAAGTTCATCCATCTTTCCACTCAACACATTAATTTCTACTATCGCATGCACTTTTTTATTAGAAGTTCTTTCAGTATGCCACTGAGAATAATTAACCATAATATTATCTAGGAGTTTAGTAGCATCTCCTAAAGTGATTTCCATAAAAGTGCCTCCCGTGGCCGAATCTAAAAGATTTCTAGAAGCAAAATTCAATCCGGCATAAATTTTTTGTATAATCATCCACAAATTCAGACCATGAGTAGGGCAATTACGTATCATTAATTTCATTCTCTCACAAGCTTGTGCAACATGTTCATGATCAAGTTGTTTAAAGTTCATTATATCGTTTCTAAGAGAGATGATCTTAGCGGGAGGAAAATACTTAGAGATAAAAGCATCTTTGCACTTGTTCCATGAATCAATACTATTCTTAGGCAAAGACGAAAACCAAGCTTTAGCACGATCTCTAAGAAAAAAAGGAAATAGCTTCAATTTAACGACATCATTATTGACATCTTTTTTCTTTTGCATATCACATAAATCAACGAAGCTATTCAGATGAGTAGCGACATCTTCGCTAGGAAGGCCGGCGAATTGATCTTTCAGAACAAGATTCAACAAAGCAGTATTAATTTCACAAGATTCAGCATCGGTAAGAGGAGCAATCGGAGTGGTAAGGAAATCATTATTATTGCTATTGGTGAAGTCACACAATTTAGTAGTATCTTGAGCCATCGCGACAAACAAGCAATCTAACATACGAGCAAACAAAAGGCAAGCGGGAAAAAAGAGGCAAATAGAGAGGGAGGATAGGGAGAGAGGACGAATAAAACGGCAAGGGAGAATTGGGGGGAGAGGAAAACGAGAGGCAAATGGAAAATAATGTAATGCGAGAGATAGGGATTGTGATGGGTACTTGGTATATTGAATTTTTGCGTAGACTCCCCGGCAACGGCGCCAGAAATCCTTCTTGCTACGTCTTGAGCTTGCGTTGGTTTTCGTCGAAGAGGAAGGGATGATGCAGCAGAGTAGCGTAAGTATTTCCCTTAGTTTTTGAGAACCAAGGTATCAATCCAGTAGGAGCCCACGCTCAAGTCCCTCATACCTGCACAAAGCGATCGCTACTCGCAACCAACGCGATTAGGGGTTATCAATCCCTTCACTGTCAGTTACGAGAGTGAGATCTGATAGATATAATATTTTTGGTATAAAGATGCAAAGTAAAAACGTAAAATCAAAGAAAAAAGCAAAGCAAGATTAAAGTAATGGATATTGATATGATGAGAATAGACCCGGGGGCCATAGGTTTCACTAGTGGCTTCTCTCAAGAGCATAAGTATTCTACGGTGGGTGAACAAATTACTGTTGAGCAATTGATAGAATTGAGCATAATTATGAGAATATCTAGGCATGATCATGTATATAGGCATCACGTCCGTGACAAGTAGATCGAAACGATTCTGCATCTACTACTATTACTCCACTCATCGACCGCTATCCAGCATGCATCTATAGTATTAAGTTAAAAACAGAGTAATGCCTTAAGCAAGATGACATGATGTAGAGAGATAAATTCATGCAATATGAAATAAATCCCATCTTGTTATCCTCGATGGCAACGATACAATACGTGCATTGCTGCCCCTTCTGTCACTGGGTAAGGACACCGCAAGATCGAACCCAAAGCTAAGCACTTCTCCCATGGCAAGAACTACCAATCTAGTTGGCCAAACCAAACAGATAATTCGAAGAGACTTGCAAGGATAACCAATCATACATAAAAGAATTCAGAGAAGATTCAAATATTATTCATAGATAGACTTTATCATAAACCCACAATTCATCGATCTCAACAAACACACCGCAAAAAGAAGATTACATCGAATAGATCTCCACAAGAGAGGGGGAGAACTTTGTATTGAGATTCAAAGAGAGAGAAGAAGCCATCTAGCTACTAACTATGGACCCGAAGGTTTGAGGTAAACTACTCACACTTCATCGGAGGGGCTAGGATGATGTAGAAGCCCTCCGTGATGATGGCCCTCTTCCGGCGGAGCTCCGGAACAGGCCCCAAGATGGGATCTCGTGGATACAGAAAGTTGCGGCGGTGGAATTAGGTTTTTGGCTCCTGTTCTGATCGTTTGGGGGTACGTGTGTATATATAGGAGGAAGGAGTACGTCGGTGGAGCACCGAGGGGCCCACGAGGCAGGGGGCGCGCCCTAGGGGGGGCGCCCCCCACCCTCGTGACCTCCTCTTTGATCCCTTGCAGTAGGGTCCAAGTCTCCTGGATCACGTTCGGTGAGAAAATCACGTTCCCAAAGATTTTATTCCGTTTGGACTCCGTTTGATATTCTATTTATCCGAAACACTGAAATAGGCAAAAAAACAGCAATTCTGGGCTGGGCCTCTGGTTAATAGGTTAGTCCCAAAAATAATATAAAAGTGGAAAATAAAGCCCAATATAGTCCAAAACAGTAGATAATATAGCATGGAGCAATCAAAAATTATAGATACATTGGAGACGTATCAGGGGGGTCGGCCCCCTAGTCCAATTCGGTTTGTTCTAGGGGGGCTGCGCGCCCTGCCTCCTATCTTCCACCACTTGGCCCATGAGGCCCAATACTTCTTCCCCGTATTCCCGTAACTCCCCGATACTCCAAAAAAATACCTGAATCACCAGGAACCTTTCCGATGTCCGAATATTGTCGTCCAATATATCGATCTTTACGTCTCAACCATTTCGAGACTCCTCGTCAGGTCCCCAATCTCATCCGGGACTCCGAACTACCTTCGGTACATGAAATCACATAAACTCATAATACCGATCGTCACCGAACGTTAAGCGTGCGGACCCTACGAGTTCGAGAACTATGTAGACATGACCGAGGCGCGTCTCCGGTCAATAACCAATAGAGGAACTTGGATTTTCATATTGGCTCCTACATACTCTATGAAGATCTTTATCAGTCAAACTGCATAACAACATATGTTGTTCCCTTTGTCATCGGTATGTTACTTGCCCGAGATTCGATCATCGGTATCTCTATACCTAGTTCAATCTCGTTACCGGCAAGTCTCTTTACTCGTTTCGTAATGCATCATCCTACAACTAACTCATTAGTCACATTGCTTGCAAGGCTTATAGTGATGTGCATTACCGAGAGGGCCCAGAGATACCTCTCCGACAATCGTAGTGACAAATCCTAATCTCGATCTATTCCAACTCAACAAGTAATATCGGAGACACCTGTAGAGCACCTTTAAAATCACCCAGTTATGTTGTGACGTTTGGTAGCACACAAAGTGTTCCTCCGGTATTCGGGAGTTGCATAATCTCATAGTCAGAGGAAAATGTATAAGTCATGAAGAAAGCTGTAGCAACAAACTAAACGATCATCGTGCTAAGCTAACGGAATGGGTCAAGTCAATCACATCATTCTCTAATGATGTGATCCCGTTAATCAAATGACAACTCGTGTCTATGGCTAGGAAACTTAACCATCTTTGATTCAACGAGCAAGTCAAGTAGAGGCATACTAGTGACACTTTGTTTGTCTATGTATTCACACATGTACTAAGTTTCCGGTTAATACAATTCTAGCATGAATAATAAACATTTACCATGATATAAGGAAATAAATAATAACTTTATTATTGCCTCTAGGGCATATTTCCTTCAGTCTCCCACTTGCACTAGAGTCAATAATCTAGTTCACATCTTTATGTGATTAGTTCACATATCCATGTGAATAATACCCAAAGGGTTTACTAGAGTCAATTATCTAGTTCACATCGCTATGTGATTAACACCCAAAGAGTGATCACGTTTTGCATGTGAGAGAAGTTTAGCCTACGGGTCTGCAACATTCAGATCCATATGTATTTTGCAAATTTCTATGTCTACAATGCTCTGCATGGAGCTACTCTAGCTTATTGCTCCCACTTTCAATATTTATCCAGATCGAGACTTAGAGCCATCTAGATCGATGTAAAAAGCTTGCATCGACGTAACTCTTTACGACGAACTCTTTTATCATCTCCATAACCGAGAAATATTTCCTTAGTCCTCTAAGGATAATTTTGACCGATGTCCAGTGATCTTCTCCTAGATCACTATTGTACTCCCTTGCCAGAAACATGCTAAGGTATACAATAGGACCGGCAAACAGCATAGCATACTTTATAGAACCTATGACTGAGACATAGGGAATGATTTTTTATTCTCTTTCTATTTTCTGTTGTGGTCGGGTTTTGAGTCTTTACTCAACTTCACAACTTGCAACACAGGCAAGAACTCCTTCTTTGACTGTTCCATTTTAAACTACTTCAAAATCTTGTCAAGGTATATACTCATTGAAAAACCTTATCAAGCGTCTTGATCTCTCTCTATAGATCTTGATGCTCAATGTGTAAGCAGCTTCATTGAGGTCTTTCTTTGAAAAACTCTTTTCAAACACTCCTTTATGCTTTCGAGAAAATTCTACATTATTTCCGATCAACAATATGTCATTCACATATACTTATCAGAAATGTTGTAGTGCTCGCACTCACTTTCTTGTAAATACAGGCTTCACCGCAAATATGTATAAAACCATATGCTTTGATCACTTTACCAAAGCATATATTCCCACTCTGATATGCTTGCACCAGTCCATAGATGGATCGCTGGAGCTTGCTCACTTTGTTAGCACCTTTAGGATCGGCAAACCCTTCTTGTTGCATCATATACAACTCTTCTTTAAGAAGTCCATTAAGGAATGCAGTTTTGACATCCATTTGCTAGATTTCATAAAATGTGGCAATTTCTAACATGATTCGGACAGACTTAAGCATCGCTACGAGTGAGAAAATCTCATCGTAGTCAACATCTTGAACTTGTCGAAAACCTTTTGCGACAATTCGAGCTTTGTAGATAGTAACACTACTATCAGTGTTCGTCTTCCTCTTGAAAATCCATTTATTCTTAATGACTCGCCGATCATCGGGCAAGTCAATTGTAACATCCCAAAATTCTAAATTTTGGAATGTTATATTAAATAAATTATTATGATTGTTTGTTTGATTGTTGTGTGATTGATTGTGTGAAATTAAGTGAAAATTGAAGACTTTTTGAAAGTTGAATGAGAGGGAATAAAAGGACTTTCCCAAAACCTTCATCTCGCATTTTGATCTCCATGAATTCAAATTCATTCATCACAAAACCCTAGAGTGAAGATAATATGACTTCTTCCATTTAACGAAATGAAAAGGGGTTTTGAAGTTGATTTGAATTCCATTTGAACAATAGTCCAACTCAGAAACTCTTTGCCACTCAAGGATTTTCATGAGAGAGGATAATAGGACTTCTTTAGAATATATGAAATAGAGTGGGAGGTGATGAGGAGCACTTTTGAATTTCATTTGGTTCATTTTTGGAAAGTTTTCCGTTTTGAGTTTCAAAACATTTCCATTCATTCAAATAAAATAAAGAGAGAAGGAAATATGACTCCTTCAATTATCAGAAAGAAAATGGAAATGGATTACGAAACCAATAGATGATTATTTAAAATAATATTTGAAACCATTTGCATCTCATGATTTATGGTATTTTGGAGTTTTCGCGAATGTTCAAATATTATTTTCCACTCAAGAAAACTGAATGAGAGGGGATAAGATGACTTCCTCAAAGTATAAAAGAGGTGGGAATTTCATTTGAATATTATTTGGAGTTTTTAGAACTTATTTGGTATTTATTCAACTTGCAAAAAGTGCATTAAATGCATTAGGAAAATATTTTCAAATTCTTCTATGCTTGATTAAATGTTCACTGTGTTACAGATATTCAGAGATAATTTTAGAAATTATCGCGGTATTTTTTTAGGATTTTGTTTGGTTTTGTTTGGCCTTGGAAAGTTTTTGTAAAAAAAACAACACACGCACACCCGCGCGCAGGCCCAGCCAGCCATGCACTTCGGCCCGCGGCCTGCTCCCAACGCCCGAAGGCCACCGCTCGCTCGCCTGACCCGCCTCTCTCTCTCGCTCGCATGCAGCTGTCGCTGCCAGGAGGGCCCACCCCCGTCGTCCCCAACCTCCCATCTCTCACGCTCAGGATAGAGCACGAGCCCGCCGCCCGCAACCACCGCACCTCGCCTTCGGGGATAAGGCTTATCCCGCCACCCTGAGCACCCCTCTCCGCGCCTATAAAAGCCTCGGAGCCCCCTCTCTCCATCCTGCCCACTTGCTCGTCCTCTCGCCACTCCTATCTGTCGCCATCATCGAGTGCATCTCGTCGGAGCCGAGCTCCTCACCGGACGAATTCATCACCGGTAACTTTTTTTATCCCTATCTCCGTGCTCATCCAGACCCCCGTGCTCCTCCGCATCTTTGTGACGTTTTTCTTGTCGCCTAGGTCGCCCGGAGAAGCCACCCCGATGACGCGTGCCCCCGCCGGAGCACGGAGCTCCATCGTCCTCGCACCGCCCATCCGGACGCCCCGAGGATCCTCGCCACCACCACCGCGACGCCCGCGCCACGCCTCACCCCCTCCGTCCACTTCGCCGCTGTCGAAGCCCGCCGGAACCGCCGCCCCGTCGATGCCGAGGTGCTGGCCAAAGCCGGCGCCGCCGCAGTTGCCCTCTGTGAGCCGCCCCGCCTCCTCGTTCTTTTCAAAGACTAGGTCTTTTTTTGAACTGTTACACAAAAAACAAAACCACCGGTTTTATTTTTAAACCGGTCGGTTCACTTAATTAGTTTAGCCGCGGTTAACCCTGGTTTTTATTTTAAAAACCACTGGTCGGTTTTTGTTAGTTAGCCGCGCGTTAGCGTTTTTATTAAATACCGGCCGTTCGCCGTATAGCTTCTATAGCGAACGCTGCTCAGCCAGTCACGAGCTGCCACGTGGCCATGGGCCTGTTTGCAGTTATTTCTTTTCTGTTTAGTCCCTGAGTTTTCAGATTAGTCCCTGAACTTCGAATGGCTGTATCTTTTTAACCGTAACTCCAAATTCGACGAAACCAGCGGCAAAATGTTCATCTTGAATAGCTTTATCCAGAGAACCAACTTTGAAAACTTTTCGCCAATTTCAAATTTGAATTTATTGAGATTTGAATTCATACTTCAACTGGCCATATCTCCTAAACCGTAGCTCTGATTCATGTGATTCTTTTTGCACCGTGTCACTGTAGCCAAACCCTATCACCTAGACCTTTCTCAAAATATTTTCACACACCTAGAATCTGTCCATGATAGTTTTATTACTATGCCAAGTATGCACGATAGATCACATCATGGTTTTGCACCTTATGTCACTTATTGTTAGCACCTAGAATTATTTGCATGCAAGTTATGTGTGTTGGGTTTCCATTTGGTTTTCCGAGTCTTTTGTGTTGCATGTTATTGCTCTCTGGAATGATTTCTTATGTATGTTATTTTACTTTGACGATAGACTGTCCGGAGTGCGAAGCCGAGTACTATCGATCTCTAGAATTCAACTACCAGTATCAAGGCAAGTTCACATTTGACCATTCTTCCAATTACCTATGTTTTATATTATGCACTTAGTCCTTTTGTGGTAGGATTGCATGGTAGGATTTATTGTTGCCAGATGGCTATGCCGTTACCTAGTACTTCATTTGAGGTAGGTCTGATCTATACATCCTTGTCACCGTCATGTAAGTTTATTATTGCCTCGCTAAATGTAGACGTGGTTTGGGAAGCGAACATGGTGAGACATGAGTGACAAAGTACTAATCAGGACCAAGACATGTAAATGAACTACCTGGGCAGTATTTGGTTTGAATGGTGGCGAAGTACAGTGGGAGCATGCATGGTTAATCCATGGAGGTGCACCACTAGTGGTCGGCCGCCCAGGCTCAAAGAGATCAATCGTATTCTCATGTCTAGAAGCTTACGTGTGCAGCCACAAGCCAATATGGGCTCTGGCTTAGTTGAGTAGTTAGTGTGACCCCTTCCGGGATGGGCTAGTAGATGTAGAATGAGTAGGTGTACCGGCCTATCCGTCGGTTAAGGGGAAATACTTTCGAAAGACTATGTCTCGGTCATCCTATTCTCAAACACCAGGCAGTGCGAGAATTTCAAGGGAGGCGATCGAGTCCTGTGGGGAAAAGTGCGCAAACCTTTGCAGAGTGTTAAAAACCTAATCGATTAGCCGTGTCCCCGGTTACGGACAACTTGAGCATCTAGTAGTGGAAATGCTGGGAGATCTCATCACTCTTAATTAAACAGTTGGGTTTTAAATGAAACTTTGGGAATGGATTAAGTTGGGTTTACCAACTCATCCTATGCTATACTGTAGTGGTAGAATAATATCTTTTATTCTAGGGAAAAACTAGCTTTATGCAAAAACTAAACTTAGAGCTTTCCACCAGCCAAATTGCATGTGCAATAGGTTCATTATTCTTATGATGTGACTTGCCAGTACATTCAATGTACTGACCTACAGGGCTGCAACGTCTTATGTTGCAGGAATTTTCTACGATGAGTAAGAGTTACGTTGTAGGGTTACGGTCTACACTCAACTTGCCGTTGGCGTTGATGGACTCCACACCCTTATGTTTGTTTCCACTGAGACTTATGAGGTAGATATCAGTTTTACATTATTTATACATGTGATTGCACTTTGATATATACATTGATGTACTGTGTGTGCCAACATACCGATCCAGGGATGGCACGGATACACAGAGGCTTCACCGACTGAGGTCGGGTCGCTACATCAATCAAAGTCCATACATTGTTCTCATACATGGACCCCATCTCAGATTTCATGGCCTCAAGCCATTTCGCGGAATCTGGGCTCATCATCGCTTCCTCATAGTTCATAGGTTCGTCATGGTCTAGTAACATGACTTCTAGAAAGGATTACCATACCACTCTGGTGCGGACCATACTCTGGTTGTCCTACGAGGTTCGGTAGTAACTTGATCTGAAGTTTCATGATCATCATCATTAGCTTCCTCACTAATTGGTGTAGATATCACTAGAACTGATTTCTGTGATGAACTACTTTCCTATTCGGGAGAAGGTACAATTACCTCATCAAGTTCTACACCTCCCACTCACTTCTTTTGAGAGAAACTTCTTCTCTAGAAAGGATCCACTCTTTAGCAACAAAGATATTGCCTTTCGGATCTGTGATAGAAGGTGTACCCAACAGTTTCTTTTGGGTATCCTATGAAGACGCACTTTTCTGATTTAGGTTTGTGCTTATCAGGCTGAAACTTTTTCACATAAGCATCACAACCCCAAACTTTAAGAAACGACAACTTAGGTTTCTTGCTAAACCACAGTTCATACGTTGTCATCTCAACGGATTTAGATAGTGCCCTTTTAACGTGAATGTAGTTGTCTCTAATGCATAACCCCAAAACGATAGTGGTAAATCGATAAGAGACATCATAGATTGCACTATATCCAATAAAGTACGGTTATGATGTTCGGACACACCATTATGCTGTGGTGTTCCAGGTGGCATGAATTTTGTGAAACTATTCCACATTGTTTTAATTGAAGACCAAACTCGTAACTCAAATATTCGTCTTCGTGATCAGATCGTACAAACTTTATTTTCTTTTCACGATGATTTTCCACTTCACTCTGAAATTCTTTGAACTTTTCAAATGTTTCAGACTTATGTTTCATCAAGTAGATATACCCATATCTGCTTAAATCATATGTGAAGGTCAGAAAATAATGATACCCACCGCGAGCCTCAACACTTATCGGATCGCATACATCAGTATGTATTATTTCCAATAAGTCAGTTGCTTGCTCCATTGTTCCGGAGAACAGAGTCTTAGTCATCTTGCCTATGAGGCATGGTTGCAAGCATCAACTGATTCATAATCAAGTGATTCCAAAAGCCCATCAGCATGGATTTTCTTATGCGCTTTACACCAATATGACCTAAATGGCAGTGCCACAAATAAGTTGCACTATCATTATTAACTTTGCATCTTTTGGCTTCAATATTATGAATATGTGTATCACTACGATCAAGATTCAATAAACCATTCACCTTGGGTGTATGACAATTGAAGGTTTTATTCATGCAGACAGAACAACAATTATTCTCTGACTTTAAATGAATAAGTGTATTGCAATAAACTTGATCAAATCATATTCATGCTTAACGCAAACACCAAATAACATTTATTTAGGTTTAACACTAATCCCGAAAGTATAGGGATTGTGCGATGATGATCATATCAATGTTGGAACCACTTCCAACACACATCGTCACTTCACCCTTAACTAGTCTCTATTCATTCTGCAACTCCCGTTTCGAGTTACTAAACTCAACAACTGAACTAGTATCAAATACTGAGGGGTTTCTATAAACACTAGTAAAGTACACATCAATAACATGTATATGAAATATACCTTTGTTCACTTTGCCATCCTTCTTATCCGCAAATACTTGGGGCAGTTCCGCTTCTAGTGACCAGTCCCTTTGCAGTAGAAGCACTTAGTCTCAGGTTTAGGTCTAGACTTTGGCTTCTTCACTTGAGCAGCAACTTGCTTGACATTCTTCTTGAAGTGCCCCATCTTCCCTTTGCCCTTTTCCTGAAACTAGTGGTCTTCTCAACCATCAACACTTGATGCTTTTTCTTGATTTCTACCTTCGGTGATTTCTGCATCACGAAGAGCTTGGGAATCGTTTTCGTTATCCCTTGCATATTATAGTTCATCACTAAGTTCTAGTAACTTGGTCATAGTGACTACAGAACTTTGTCAATTACTATCTTATCTGGAAAATTAACTCCCACTTGATTCAAGCAATTGCAGTACCCAGACAATCTGAGAACATGCTCACTGGTTGAGCTATTCTCCTCCATATTTGTAGGCAAAGTGCTGTTAGAGGTCTCCTACCTCTCGACACAGGCATGAGTATGAAATACTAATTTCAACTCTTGGAACATCTTATATGTTTGTGGCATTCAAAACATTTTTGAAGTCCCGGTTCTAAGCCGTAAAGCATGGTGCACTAAACTATCAAGTAGTCATCATACCGAGCTTTGCCAAATGTTCATAACGTCTTCATATGCTCCTGCAATAGGTCCGTCACCTAGCGGTGCATCAAGGACATAATTATTCTGTGCAGCAATGAGGATAATCCTCAGATCACGGATCCAATTCGCATCATTGCTACTAACATCTTTTAATTTATCTTTCTATAGGAACATATCAAAAATAAACGGGGAATCTATGTGCGAGCTATTGATCTACAACATAGATATGCAAATACTATCAGGACTAAGTTCATGATAAATTTAAGTTCAATTAATCATATTGCTTAAGAACTCCCACTTAGATAGACATCCCTCTAGTCATCTAAATGATCACGTGATCCAAATCAACTAAACCATGTACGATCATCACGTGAGATGGAGTAGTTTTCAATGGTGAACATCACTATGTTCATCATATCTACTATATGATTCACGCTCGACCTTTCGGTCTTAGTGTTCTGAGGCCATATCTGCATATGCTAGGCTCGTCAAGTTTAACCCGAGTATTTCTGCGTGTGCAAAACTGTCTTACACCCGTTGTAGATGAACGTTGAGCTTAACACACCCGATCATCACGTGGTGTCTCGGCACGACGAACTTTGGCAATGGTGCATACTCAGGGAGAACACTTTTACCTTGAAATTTAGTGAGATATCATCTTATAAAGCTACCACCGAACTAAGCAAAATAAGATGTATAAAAGATAAACATCACATGCAACCAAAAATATGTGACATGATATGGCCATCATCATCTTGTGCCTTCGATCTCTCCAGAGTACTGTCATGATCTCCATTGTTACCGGCATGACACCATGATCTCCATCATCTTGATCTTTTATCAACGTGTCATCATATGGTCATCTCACCAGCTATTGCTTTTGCAACTATTGCTATCACATAGCGATAAAGTAAAGCAATTACATGGCACTTGCATCTTATGCAATAAAGAGACAACAATAAGGCTCCTGCCAGTTGTCAATAAGTTTAACAAAACATGATCATTTCATACAACAATTTGTATCTCATCATGTCTTGACCATATCACATCACAACATGCCCTGCAAAGACAAGTTAGACGTCCTCTATTTTGTTGTTGCAAGTTTTACGTGGCTGCTACGGGCTAAGCAAGAACCATTCTTACCTACGCATCAAAACCACAATGATATTTCATCAAGTTAGTGATGTTTTAACCTTCAACAAGGACCGGGCGTAGTCACACTCGGTTCAACTAAAGTTGGAGAAACTGACACCCCCTAGCCACTTGTGTGCAAAACACGTCGGTAAAACCAGTCTCGCATAAGCGTATGTGTAATGTTGGTCCGGGCCGCTTCATCCAACAATACCACCGAACCAAAGTATGACATGCTGGTAAGCAGTATGACTTGTATCGCCCACAACTCACTTGTGTTCTACTCGTGCATACAACATCTACGCATAAACCTGGCTTGGATGCCACTGCTGGGGAACATAGTAATTTCAAAAAAAAATTCCTACGCACACGCAAGATCATGGTGATGCATAGCAACGAGAGGGGAGAGTGTTGTCCACGTACCCTCGTAGGCCATAAGCAGAAGCGTTATGAGAACGCGGTCAATGTAGTCGTACGTCTTCACGATCCGACCGATCCAAGTACCGAATGTACGGCACCTCCGAGTTCAGCACACGTTTAGCTCGATGACGTCCCACGAACTTCGACCCAGCAGAGCTTCACGGGAGAGTTCCATCAGCACGACGGCGTGATGATGGTGATGATGTTGCTACCGACGCAGGGCTTCTCCTAAGCACCGCTACGATATGACTGAGGTGGTTTATGGTGGAGGGGGGCACCGCACACGGCTAAGGGATCGATGATCAACCTGTGTGTTCTAGGGTGCCCCCTGCCCCCGTATATAAAGGACCAGGAGGGAGGCCGGCCGGCCCTCCTAGGGCGCGCCAGGAGGAGGAGTCCTCCTCCTAGTAGGAGTAGGACTCCCCTTTCCTACTCCTACTAGGAGGAGGAAAGGAAGGGGGAAGGGGAGAAGGACGGAGAGGGAGGAAAGGAGGAAAGGGGGGGTCGCCCCCCTAGTCCAATTCGGTTTGGATTAGGGGGGCCGCGCTCCCTGCCTCCACTCTTCCACCATTTGTCCCATGAGGCCCAATACTTTTTCCCCGTATTCCTGTAACTCCCCGGTACTCCAAAAAAATACCTGAATCACTCGGAACCTTTCTGATGTCCGAATATTGTCGTCCAATATATCGATCTTTACGTCTCGACCATTTTGAGACTCCTCGTCAGGTCCCCAATCTCATCCGGGACTGCGAACTACCTTCGGTACATCAAATCACATAAACTCATAATACCGATTGTCACTGAACGTTAAGCGTGCGGACCCTACGGGTTCGAGAACTATGTAGACATGACCGAGGCACGTCTCCGGTCAATAACCAATAGCAGAACCTGGATTTTCATATTGGCTCCTACATATTCTACGAAGATCTTTATCGGTCAAACCGCATAACAACATACTTTGTTCCCTTTGTCATCGGTATTTTACTTGCCCGAGATTCGATCGTCGGTATCTCAGTACATAGTTCAATCTCATTGCCGGCAAGTCTCTTTACTCATTTCGTAATGCATCATCCCGCAACTAAATCATTAGTCACATTGCTTGCAAGGCTGATAGTGATGTGCATTACCGAGAGGGCCCAGAGATACCTCTCCGACAATCGGAGTGACAAATCCTAATCTCGATCTATACCAACTCAACAAGTACCATCGGAGACACCTGTTGAGCACCTTTATAATCACCCAGTTACGTTATGACGTTTGGTAGCACACAAAGTGTTCCTCCGGTATTCGGGAGTTACATAATCTCATAGTCAGAGGAAGATGTATAAGTCATGAAGAAAGCAGTAGCAACAAACCAAACGATCGTCGTGCTAAGCTAACAGAATGGGTCAAGTCAATCACATCATTCTCTAATGATGTGATCCCGTTAATCAAATGACAACTCATGTCTATGGCAAGGAAACTTAACCATCTTTGATTCAACGAGCTAGTCAAGTAGAGGCATACTAGTGACACTCAGTTTGTCTATGTATTCACACATGTACTAAGTTTCCGGTCAATACAATTCTAGCATGAATAATAAACATTTATCATGATATAAGGAAATAAATAACAACTTTATTATTGCCTCTAGGGCATATTTCCTTCATCTACAATATTCTCCAAAGTTGATTAGCGTAGTGGATACCATCAAATTCGTATGAAATTGGGAGATGAATGGAAAACAGCATTTAAAACTAAGTTTGGATTATATGAGTGGTTAGTCATGCCTTTTGGGTTAACTAATGCACCTAGTACTTTCATGAGATTAATGAACGAAGTTTTACGTGCTTTCATTGGACGATTTGTGGTAGTTTATTTTGATGACATATTGATTTATAGCAAATCTTTGGAGGAACATTTGGAACATTTCCGTGTTGTTTTTATTGCTCTACGTGATGCACGTTTGTTTGGTAAGCTTGGGAAGTGCACCTTTTGCACCGACCGAGTATATTTTCTTGGCTATGTTGTTACTCCACAGGGAACTGAAGTTGATAAAGCCAAGATTGAATCTATTGAGAGTTGGCCGCAACCCAAAATGGTCACACAAGTGAGGAGTTTCCTTGGCCTCGCTGGTTTCTATAGGTGTTTTGTGAGAGATTTCAGCACCATTGCTGCACCTCTCAACGAGCTTACAAAGAAGGATGTGCCTTTTGTTTGGGGTACCGCACAGGAAGAAGCCTTCCTGGTATTGAAAGATAAGTTGACACATGCTCCTTTACTCCAACTTCCTGATTTTAATAAGACATTTGAGCTTGAATGTGATGCTACTGGAATTGGATTAGGAGGTGTGTTATTACAAGATGGCAAACCTGTTGTATACTTTTCTGAAAAATTGAGTGGGCCTAGTCTGAATTATTCTACTTATGATAAAGAATTATATGCTCTTGTTCGGACTTTAGAGACATGGCAACATTATTTATGGCCCAAAGAATTTGTTATACATTCTGATCATGAATCTTTGAAACATATTGAAAGTCCAGCTAAACTGAATCATAGACATGCTAAATGGGTTGAATTCATTGAGACTTTCCCTTATGTTATTAAACACAAGAAGGGTAAAGAAAATGTTATTGCTCATGCATTGTCTCGTTGCTATACTATGCTTTCACAACTTGACTTCAAAATATTTGGTTTGGAGACCATCAAAGATCAATATGTGCATGATGCTGATTTTAAAGATGTAATGCAGAGTTGTAAAGAAGGAAGAACATGGAACAAGTTCGTCATTAATGATGGATTTGTGTTCCGTGCTAACAAGCTATCAATTCCAGATAGCTCCGTTCGTCTCTTGTTGTTGCAGGAGGCACATGGAGGAGGACTAATGTGACACTTTGGCATGAAGAAGATGGAGGACGCACTTGCTACACATTTCTTTTGTCCAAAGATGAGACGGGATGTTGAGTGTTTTGTTGCTCGCTGCACTACATGTCAATAAGCTAAGTCACGACTCAATCCTCATAGTTTATATATGCCTTTGCCTGTACCTAGTGTTCCTTGGGAGGATGTATCTATATATTTTGTTTTAGGTTTACCTCGAACAAAGAAGGGGATGGATAGCATATTTGTTGTCGTGGATAGGTTCTCGAAAATGGCAAACTTTATACCATGTCATAAAAGCGATGATGTTGTTACTGTTGCTGATTTGTTCTTTCGTGAAATTATTCGCCTGCATGGTGTGCCAAATACTATTGTTTCAGATCGTGATACTAAATTTCTTAGCCACTCTTCGAGATGTTTATGGGCTAAGTTGGGGACTAAACTTCTTTTTAGTACTACTTGTCACCCCCAAACTGATGGACAAACTAAAGTAGTCAATAGAACATTGTCTACTATGCTTAGGGTTGTTTTGAAGAATATTAAGAAAATGTGGGAAGAATGCTTGCCTCATATTGAATTTTCTTATAATCGTTCATTGCATTCTACTACTAAGATGTGCCCTTTTGAAATTGTGTATGGTTTCCTACCTCGTGCACCTATTGATTTGTTGCCTCTTCCATCTTCGGAGAAGGTTAATTTTGATGCTAAAGAACGTGTTGAATTGATTTTAAAAATGCATGAGTTAACTAAGGAAAACATTGAGCGTATGAATGCTAAATATAAACTTGCTGGAGATAAGGGTAGAAAACATGTTGTGTTTGCACCTGGAGATCTTGTTTGGTTATATTTGCGTAAGGATAGATTTCCTAATTTGCGCAAATCAAAGCTAATGCCACGTGCTGATGGTCCTTTTAAGGTGTTAGAGAAAATAAATGATAATGCATATAAACTTGAGCTGTCTGCAGATTTTGGGGTTAGTCCCACTTTTAGCATTGCAGATTTGAAGCCTTATTTGGGAGAGGAAGATGAGCTTTCATCGAGGGCGACTTCATTTCTAGAAGGGGAGGACGATGAGGACATCAATACCATTGTTACACCCACAGCCCATGCTCCTATACATACTGGACCAATTACTAGAGCTCATGCACGCCAATTGAATTATCAGGTACTTTCGTTTCTTGGTAAAGTTTCTAATGTTCACGAGAATATGATTCTGCCTAAATTGGATACATTTGTTTTGCTTACAAATGAAGGGCCTAGCTTGGACAAGAAAGATGAACCTTGGAGCAAGTTCAAGCATGGAGATGATGGCATGTGCAAGGGGAACAAGAAGGAGCTACAAGTGATGATTCCAGGACTTTGAAGCCACCATAATGAGTGCATGAAGCCTTGGATGAAATATACAAGATGCCACTTCATAAATTTCGTTCAGAGGCTATTCTAGGTGCTGCATCACCTTATTTTTGGGTCGGGCCCATGTAATTTCGAGATACTTGATTATAGGCAGTTTTTAGAGTCCGTATGTGTGGGGAAACAAGAGTTAGGGTTGGTTTCGGACCCCTCCTCCAAGGGCCACGAAATTCCCCCTCTCTCCTCCATATATACAGCCCTTAGGGCAGGAAACAGACCTTTGTGATCAGGTTGATCGTGCTCCGGCGTGGTCAATTACCCTTGGAAGTTGGTTTAGCGATTGCTAAGGCGCGACGTCTCGCACGTTCGTAGTCGGATGGCCAAGGTCGACTCCCAATGAAAACGATAGCCACCATCTCATCGAAACATCGGGACACCTTCGCCTCTATCAAGTGGTATCGCATTTCCAGGTTGCTCGGTGAGAATTTACAATTTTTCGAAGTTTAGATCGAGTCTGTTCTTCATACCTACAGTCCACGAAAAAAGCCAAAAAAATTTAGGGTTAATTCATCATATCCGAACCAGTCTGAGCCTTTGCATAGTTTTTTCAGTATTTTGCTTTGTTGAATTTGCGGTTGCATCACCGTGTCTAGTTGTTGGTCTAAGAGTCTAGTCTTTTAGAGTTTCAAGTACTGGTCATAAGTTGTCACGCCACCGCCGCCGCACCATCATCATCGTCCCTGCCATCTACCACCACCGCTTATCCGCCACCGATCCATCTCCATATACCATCACCAATCCGTATCCATATACCACCACCAATCCGTATCCATATACCACCACCGCTGCCATATCCTACCACCATATATCCACCACCAATCTGAGTTCCTTTCATATTAGGTTTGTTTTTTAGATCCGTCTATTTACCGATTCGTGTTTCCTTGCCTGAGTAGGTTTCAGGAAAAAAAGTCTGGAGACCCCCGAGCAGTTTTTAGGCAAAAAAATTTGCAGGCAAAAATATTTTTCCCTATCCTATTTTTAGGCTTTTCGGAGTCTTTTGAGCCATGTGCCATCATAGTGATTTTTTGTCGCACTTTTTCGTCATCACTGCCCTGATTTCTGGAAAAAAAATTCGTGCCCATCCTGTCAGTTTGACCTGGGAAGAGTTTTGAGACACTCACCATTATAGTGATTTTTCACAAAAAAAAGAGGAGCACCAAGAAAACGAGCAAAAAAAATTCCAGAGTGTGCTTTTCCCTTGTTTACGTGCAGCACCGTGATTTTGTTAGTGTTCTAGGCTCGCGTCTCTAGCGCGGTCTAGCCTAGGACCAGCACAGTACCGTCGTTGAGCGTTTATTCAACTTTGCATCTCTGAATTGATTATTGTTAATCTTTTTGCTACCATATTATAAGCCTTCCTAGCTCCACATAAATCTATGTCGTGCGTTTGACTCTCTCTGGTAATCTCTCTATCCAAGCTTTCAGAGTTTTGACTACATCAGTTGCCGATCACCGCTTGCTGCTGGGTAAGAACTGGTAAGAATTTGAGATTTGCATGACGGATTTGTGACACCCACCACCACCACCATTTGTTAGTAGTCTGTAGGATCATATTCTTGTGTGTTTCTATTGCTGCTAACCATGGCAGGATCACAAGCCGACGAGACTGGCTGGGAGAACATGATGAATAAGGAGTTGCACCACCACCTGAGGTACAAGATCATGACCTTTTTCCTAAACTGAAGTAGAATATTCCACCATTTGAGGGTAGATATGTTCCTGACATATATCTTACTTGGTAGTTAGAAACTGAACAACATTTTACATGTTTACAATATCCCGAGGAGAGACGTGTTCCTGCTGCTGTTTGTGCTTTCACTAGTTTTGCATGTGTTTGGTGGTCTGAACATTGTAGATTATATCCTATTCCAGCTACTTGGGCTGCTTTGAAAACTGCTATGCGTACTCATTGGGTTCCACCATATAATCAACGTGAATTACTTCAAAAATTGCAGCGTTTAAGACAAGGAAAAAATTCTGTAGAAGAATATTATCAGGAATTACAAATTGGCATGATTAGATGTGGTATTGTTGAGGAGAATGAAGCTAGGCTTGCACATTTTATGGGTTGATTAAATAGAGAGATTCAGACCATTCTTGAGTATAAGGAGTATAATAATATCACTTGTTTATTACATCTTGCTTGTAAAGCTGAACGTGAAGTGCAGGATCGACATGCATTGGCGCGAACTAAATTTTCTGCAGGTCGATCTTCATCATGGACACCACGTGCATCCTCTACTTCCACTACACCAGCACCTCCATCAGGTGCCACCTCCAGCCGTGATACAAGAAAGCAGGCACAACCATCACTATCTTCCAAGAGCACACCTGTCGGGCCTACGCAGAGCTCTTCTTCTTCCATGGCATCAACAGGGCACACAAGTGATATTATTTGTCGTCGTTGTAAGGGAAGAGGACATTTTGTGAGAGAATGCAAATCTCAGCGCGTTATGATTGCTACTGAGGATGGTGGGTATGAGTCCGCAAGTGACTATGATGAGGAGACTTTGTCTCTTATTACACATGAAGATCACGGTGGAGATGATTCTGATCATGAGACGCAATACATGGCTGCTGAAGATGCTGACAGGTATGAATGCTTAGTTGCTCAACGTGTTTTGAGTGTGAAGGTTACACAAGCTAAGAAAAATCAGAGGCATAATTTGTTCCATACAAAGGGAGTTGTGAAGGAACGTTCTGTTCGCGTCATCATAGATGGAGGGAGCTGCAACAACTTGGCTAGCATGGAGATGGTGGACAAGCTGTCTATCACCACAAGACCACATCCACATCCTTACTACATCCAATGGTTCAACAATAGCGGCAAGGTTAAGGTAACACGTACTATTCGTGTGCATTTTAGTATCTCTACATATGCTGATTATGTCGACTATGATGTGGTACCCATGCAAGCATGTTCCTTATTACTTGGTAGACCATGGCAATTTGATAAAAATTATGTACACCATGGTAGAAACAATCAGTATACTCTTGTTTGTAAGGACAAAAATATTAATTTTCTTCCTATGACTCCTGATTCCATTTTGAAAGATGATATTAATAGAGCTAATAAAGCAAAATAGGAGCAAAATAAGAGTGAAAACCATATTGTGGCAAAAGAATTTGAGCAACAAATGAAGCCTAATAATAAACCATCTAGTGTTGCTTCTGAAATTAAATTGAAAAGTGCGTGTTTACTTGCCACCAAATCTGATATTGATGATCTAGATTTTAGCAAATCTGTTTGCTATGCTTTTGTGTGCAAAGAGGCATTATTTTCATTCGAGGACGTGCCTTCCTCTTTGCCTCCTGCTGTCACTAACATTTTGCAAGAGTTCGCTAACGTCTTTCCACAAAACGTGCCACCGGGATTACCACCAATTCGAGGGATTGAGCATCAAATTGACTTAATTCCCGGTGCATCATTACCCAACCGTGCACCATACCATACCAATCCAGAGGAGACGAAGGAGATTATGCGTCAAGTACAAGAGCTGCTCGACAAAGGTTATATACACGAATCCCTTAGTTCTTGTGTTGTTCCTATCATTTTAGTACCGAAAAATGATGGTACGTCGCGTATGTGCATTGATTGTAGAGGCATTAATAATATTACTATTTGGTATCATCATCCTATTCCTAGGCTAGATGATATGCTTGATGAATTGAGTGGCTCTACAACATTCTCCAAAGTTAATTTGCGTAGTGGATACCATCAAATTCGTATGAAATTGGGAGATGAATGGAAAACAACATTTAAAACTAAGTTTGGATTATATGAGTGGTTAGTCATGCCTTTTGGGTTAACTAATGCACCTAGTACTTTCATGAGATTAATGAACGAAGTTTTACGTGCTTTCATTGGACGATTTGTGGTAGTTTACTTTCATGACATATTGATTTACAGAAAATCTTTGGAGGAACATTTGGAACATTTACGTGTTGTTTTTATTGCTCTGCGTGATGCATGTTTGTTTGGTAACCTTGGAAAGTGCACCTTTTGCATCGATCGAGTATTTTTTCTTGGCTATGTTGTTACTCCACAGGGAATTGAAGTTGATAAAGCCAAGATGGAAGCTATTGAGAGTTGGCCGCAGCCCAAAACGGTCACACAAGTGAGGAGTTTCCTTGGCCTCCCTGGTTTCTATAGGCGTTTTGTGAGAGATTTCAGCACCATTGCTGCACCTCTCAACGAGCTTACAAAGAAGGATGTGCCTTTTGTTTGGGGTACCGAACAGGAAGAAGCCTTCACGGTATTGAAAGATAAGTTGACACTTGCTCCTCTACTCCAACTTCCTGATTTTAATAAGACTTTTGAGCTTGAATGTGATGCTAGTGGAATTGGATTAGGAGGTGTGTTATTACAAGATGGCAAACCTGTTGCATATTTTTCTGAAAAATTGAGTTGGTCTAGTCTGAATTATTCTACTTATGATAAAGAATTATATGCTCTTGTTCGGACTTTAGAGACATGGCAACATTATTTATGGCCCAAAGAATTTGTTATACATTCTGATCATGAATCTTTGGAACATATTAAAAGTCAAGCTAAACTGAATCACATACATGCTAAATGGGTTGAATTCATTAAGACTTTCCCTTATGTTATTAAACACAAGAAGGGTAAAGAAAATGTTATTGTTGATGCATTGTCTTGTCGCTATACTATGCTTTCACAACTTGACTTCAAAATATTTGGTTTCGAGACCATCAAAGATCAATATGTGCATGATGCTAATTTTAAAGATGTAATGCATAATTGTAAAGAAGGAAGAACATGGAACAAGTTCGTCATTAATGATGGATTTGTTTTCCGTGCTAACAAGCTATGCATTCCAGCTAGCTCCGTTCGTCTCTTGTTGTTGCAGGAGGCGCATGGAGGAGGACTAATGGGACACTTTGGCGTGAAGAAGACGGTGGATGTACTTGCTACACATTTCTTTTGGCCAAAGATGAGATGCGATGTTTAGCGTTTTGTTGCTCGCTGCACTACATGTCAAAAAGCTAAGTCACGACTCAATCCTCATGGTTTATATATGCCCTTGCCTGTACCTTGAGTTCCTTGGGAGGATATATCTATGCACTTTGTTTTAGGTTTACCTTGAATAAAGAAGGGTAGGGATAGCATATTTGTTGTCGTGGATAGGTTCTCGAAAATGGCACACTTTATACCATGTCATAAAAGCGACGATGATGTTAATGTTGCTGATTTGTTCTTTCGTGAAATTATTCGCTTGCATGGTGTGTCAAATACTATTGTTTCAGATCGCGATGCAAAATTTCTTAGCCACTTTTGGAGATTTTTATGGGCTAAGTTGGGGACTAAACTGCTTTTTAGTACTACTTGCCACCCCCAAACTGATGGAGAAACTGAAGTAGTCAATAGAACATTGTCTACTATGCTTACGGCTGCTTTGAAGAATAATAAGAAAATGTTGGAAGAATGCTTGCCTCATATTGAATTTGCTTATAATCGTTCATTGCATTCTACTACTAAGATGTGCCCTTTTGAAATTGTGTATGGTTTCCTACCTCGTGCACCTATTGATTTGTTGCCTCTTCCATCTTCGGAGAAGGTTAATTTTGATGTGAAAGAACTTGCTGAATTAATTTCAAAATGCATGAGTTAACTAAGGAAAACATTGAGCGTATGAATGCTAAATGTAAACTTGTTGGAGATAAGGGTAGAAAACATGTTGTGTTTGCACTTGGAGATCTTGTTTGGTTACATTTGCATAAGGATAGATTTCCTAATTTGCGAAAATCAAAGCTAATGCCACGTGCTGATGGTCCTTTTAAGGTGTTAGAGAAAATAAATGATAATGCATAAAAACTTGAGCTGCCTGCAGATTTTGGGGTTAGTCCCACTTTTAACATTGCAGATTTGAAGCCTTATTTGGGAGAGGAAGTTGAGCTTTCGTCGAGGACGACTTCATTTCTAGAAGGGGAGGATGATGAGGACATCAATACCATTGTTACACCCACAGCCCCTACTGCTATACATATTGACCAATTACTAGAGCTCGCGCATGCCAACTGAATTATCAGGTACTTTCGTTTCTTGGTAACGATTCTAATGTTCATGAGAATATGATGCTGCCTAAATTGGATACGTTTGTTTTGCTTACAAATGAAGGGCCTAGCTTGGACAAGAAAGATGAACCTTGGAGCAAGTTCAAGCATGGAGATGATGGCATGCGCAAGGGGAACAAGAACGGAGTTACAAGTGATGATTCCAGGACTTAGAAGCCACCATAATGAGTGCATGAAGCCTTGGACGAAATATACAATATGCCACTTCATAAATTTCATCCAGAGGCTATTCTAGGTGCTGCGTCACCTTATTTTTGAGCCAGACCCATGTAATTTCAAAATACTTGATTATAGGCAGTTTTTAGAGTCCGTGTGTGTGGGGAAACAAGAGTTAGGTTTGTTTTCGGACCCCTCCTCCAAGGGCCACGAAATTCCCCCTCTCTCCTCGATATATACAGCCCTTAGGGCATCGTTTAGACTTTGGGTTTTGTTTAGATTAAAGTTCACCATAGCTGCAACTTCGTGTACTTCGTTTGTGTTCAACGACCAAACAAAGGCGTCACAGAACCCCACCTTGATCAATAAAGCTTTCCTCTTATATTCGCAATACCCAGATTGCAATCTCAGTTTCTTGCTTGTTCTTTGTTTGCCTGTAGGAAACAGACCTTCATGGTCAGGTTGATCATGCTCCGGCGTGGTCAATAACCCTCAGAAGTTGGTTTAGTGATTGCTAAGGCGTGACGTCTCACACGTTCGTAGTCAGATCGCCAAGGTTGACTCCCACTGAAAACGATAGCCACCATCTCATCGAAACATCGGGACACCTTCGCCTCTATCACTTCATATCTCAAAACAATCATCAAGTATCAAACTTCTCATAGTATTCAATGCACTTTATATGAAAGTTTTAATTATACCCATCATGGATGCCTATCATATTAGGACTAGATTCATAACCAAAGCAAAATACCATGCTGTTCTAAAGACTCTCCAAATAATATAAGTGAAGTAGGAGAGTTCATCTATTTGTTCAAAATAAAACCACCACCGTGCTCTAAAAGATATAAGTGAAGCACTAGAGCAAATGACAAACTACTCCGGAAGATATAAGTGAGGATCAATGAGTAGTTGAATAATTAAGCAACTATGTGAAGACTCTCTAACATTTAAGAATTTTAGATCTTGGTATTTTATTCAAACAGCAAGCAAAACAAAATAAAATAAAATGATGCTCCAAGCAAAACACATATCATGTGGTGAATAAAAATATAGCACCAAGTAAAGTTACCAATGAATGACGACGAAAGAGGGGATGCCATATGGGACATCCCCAAGCTTAGGCTCTTGGTTGTCCTTGAATATTACCTTGGGGTTCCTTGGGCATTCCCAAGCTTAGGCTCTTTCCACTCCTTATTCCATAGTCCATCGAATCTTTACCCAAAACATGAAAACTCCACAACACAAAAACTTAAAAGAAAACTCGTAAGCCCCGTTAGTATAAGAAAATAAATCACCAGTTAGGTACTGTTTTAAACTCATTCTAAATTCATATTGGTGTAATATCTACTGTATTCCAACTTCTATATGGTTCATACCCTCCGATACTACTCATAGATTCATCAAAATAAGCAAACAACACAATAAAAACAGAATCTGTCAAAAACAGAACAGTCTGTAGCAATCTGTATCAAACGTATACTTCTGTAACCCCAAAAATTCTGAAATAAATTTTTGGACGTGAGTAATTTGTCTGTTAATTATCTGCAAAAAAGAATCAACTTAAACACGCTCTCCAGTAAAAAATGGCAGCTAATCTCGTGAGCCCAAAAGTTTCTGTTTTTTACAGCAAGATCGCAAAGACTTCACCCAAGTCTTCCCATAGGTTCTACTTGGCACAAACACTAATTAAAACATAAAAACACAATCATAACAGAGGATAAATGAATTATTTATTACTAAACAGGAACACAAAGCAAAGAGAAAAAATAAAATCGGGTTGCCTCCCAACAAGCGCTATCATTTAACGCCCCTAGCTAGGCATGATGATTTCAATGATGCTCGCATAAAAGATAAGAATTGAAACATAAAAAGAGCATCATGAAGAATATGACAAACACATTTAAGCTAACCCACTTCCTATGCATATGGATTTTGTGAGCAAACAACTTATGGGGACAATAATCAACTAGCATAGGAAGGCAAAACAAGCATAGCTTCAAGATTTTCAACATGTAGAGAGGAAACTTGATATTATTGCAATTCCTACAAGCATATATTCCTCCATAATTAAAAAAATTCAGTAGCATCATGAATGAATTCAACAATATAACTATCACATAAAGCATTCTTTTCATGTGCCACAACCATTGGATTTTTGTTACTCTCCACATAAGCAAAATTCTTCTCATTCGGAATAGTGGGAGCATCATAAGAAAATCGAATACTATAAATTGTTTCCACATTAAAAGAGTAATGTTGAGAAAAAGGGTAATCATAATAATGACAAGTTTTATAAATATAATCATCACTACTTTTTATAGCGTAGGTGTCATCACAATAATCATCATAAATAGGAGGCATGCTATCATCATAATAAATTTGCTCATCAAAACTTGGGAGACTAAAAATATCATATTCATTAAACATAGCATCCCCAAGCTTGGGACAAACATTAATTTCAGCAAATACATTCTCAAACATATCATTCTCATCAAACATAGCAACCCCAAGCTTGGGCCTTTTCATATCATAAGCATAATCACTCTCATCATTAACAGTATGGATAGCACCAATAGTATAGCAATTATCATCATCACAATGAGTAATAGGAGTGACATCATTTGGGAGGGGTACCTTTTTACCATTGCTTCTCTGTCTTTTCTTTCTCTTCTTCACATCATGTGTGGGTTTAATCCTTTTTTCGGAGCTCCTTATTAATGAGATTGGTTGAATAGAAGGCTCATCCTCGTTACCTAATTCATCATAAGAAATAATAGGACGATATTGGGAAGTCTCTTCCCTTTCATTAGTATTCTATTCATCTTCTAATTGTTTTCTTGACTTTATGTACTTGGTAATATAAGGATTTTCAATGCAATTCACTGCACAATACATATAAATTTCCTCTAGATCAAACTCAAGAACTTTATCAAGGGCAAATTCTGGAACATCCTTAGTTATATGTTTCATTTCTTCATAACCCAGGAGCAAACTAAGTTCATTATGATGCGCAAGGGAAATCAAGTCATCACAATTTTTGGACACGATTCGATCATGAAACAATTTGCATTGGATATTTAAATGACCACGTTCACTGCACAGTTCACAAGGGTGTCTAAGAAAATTTAAATTTTCAGCACAAACATCCAGCCTTTCTTGCAACCATTTAGTTTCTAGATACTTATGCCTCTTGCAAAATCTATCTTCCCTATTTGGTGTGTACTTGCAAACCCTATGCACTCCACAAAAATTGACCTGCTTATAAGAGACATTTTCATCATGACTAGTGCAATCATCATTAGTACTATGGATATTCAAAGATTTCGTACTAACAACATTGCAATCATGCTCATCATTCAAAGATTTAGTGCCAAACATTCTAATGCATTCTTCTTCTAACACTTTGGCACAATTATCGGAATCCTTATTTTCATGAAAGACATTAAAAAGATGAAGCATATGAGGTATCCTAAATTCCATTTTTTTATAAATTTCTTTTATAAACTAAACTAGTGATAAAACAAGAAACTAAAAGATTCGATTGCAAGATCTAAAGATATACCTTCAAGCGCTAACCTCCCCGGCAACGGCGCTAGAAAAGAGCTTGATGTCTACTACACAACCTTCTTCTTGTAGACGTTGTTGGGCCTCCAAGTGGAGAGGTTTGTAGGACAGTAGCAAATTTCCCTCAAGTGGATGACCTAAGGTTTATCAATCCGTGGGAGGCATAGGATGAAGATGGTCTCTCTCAGACAACCCTGCAACCAAATAACAAAGAGTCTCTTGTGTCCCCAACACACCCAATACAATGGTAAATTGTATAGGTGCACTAGTTTGGCAAAGAGATGGTGATACAAGTGCAATATGGATGGTAGATAAAGGTTTTTGTAATATGAAAATATAAAAACAGCAAGGTAACAAGTGGTAAAAGTGAGCGAAAACGGTATTGCAATGCGTTGAAACAAGGCCTATGGTTCATACTTTCACTAGTGCAAGTTCTCTCAACAATAATAACATAATTGGATCATATAACAATCCCTCAACATGCAACAAAGAGTCACTCCAAAGTCACTAATATCGGAGCACAAACGAAGAGATTATTGTAGGGTACGAAACCACCTCAAAGTTATCCTTTCTGATCGATCTATTCAAGAGTCCGTAGTAAAATAATAAGAAGCTATTCTTTCCGTTCAATCTATCATAGAGTTCGTACTAGAATAACACCTTAAGACACAAATCAACCAAAACCCTAATGTCACCTAGATACTCCAATGTCACCTCAAGTATCCATGGGTATGATTATACGATATGCATCACACAATCTCAGATTCATCTATTCAACCAACACAAAGAACTTCAAAGAGTGCCCCAAAGTTTCTACCGGAGAGTCAAGATGGAAACGTGTGTCAACCCCTATGGATAAGTTCACGAGGTCACGGAACTCGTAAGTTGATCACCAAAACATACATCAAGTGGATCACGTGATATCCCATTGTTACCACAGATAAGCACATGCAAGACATACATCAAGTGTTCTCAAATCCTTAAAGACTCAATCCGATAAGATAACTTCAAAGGGAAAACTCAATCCATCACAAGAGAGTGGAGGGGGAGAAGCATCATAAGATCCAACTATAATAGCAAAGCTCGCGGTACATCAAGATCGTGCCAAATCAAGAACACGAGAGAGAGAGAGAGAGAGATCAAACACATAGCTACTGGTACATACCCTCAGCCCTGAGGGAGAACTATTCCCTCCTCGTCATGGAGAGCGCCGGGATGATGAAGATGGCCACCTGAGAGGGATCCCCCCTCCGGCAGGGTACCGGAACGGGTCTAGATTGGTTTTCGGTGGCTATAGAGGCTTGCGGCGGCGGAACTCCTGATCTAGGTTTCTTTCTGGAAGTTTGGGTATATATAGGACGTGTTGGAGTAGGGAACAAGTCAGGGGGTCCCTGAGGCGGCCACGAGGTAGGGGCGTGCCCAGGGGGGTAGGGCGCGCCCCCCACCCTCGTGGGTGCCTCGGGACACTTCTGGCCCATCTTTGATACTTCGTGGGCTTCTTCCGGTCCAAAAATATTCTCCTTGAAATTTCAGGTCAATTGGACTCCGTTTGGTTTTCCTTTTCTACGATACTCAAAAACAAGGAAAAAAACAAAAACTGGCACTTGGCTCTAGTTTAATAGGTTAGTCCCAAAAATCATATAAAATAGCATATAAATGCATATAAAACATTCTAGATGGATAATATAATAGCATGGAACAATCAAAAATTATAGATACATTGGAGACGTATCAGCATCATATTCTCATGAACTTCAGAAACATTACCAAGAAACGAAAGTACCTAATAATATAACTGGCTTGTGCGATCTATACTAATCGATCCAATAGATATAGTAGTAGGGGTTGTGGGTGTAACTATGGCCTCCATGTCCTCATCATCCTCCCCTTCTTGAAAACAAAGCCATCCTCGACATTGGCTAACCTGAAATGTGGCTAACAAAAGAGACAAGTGTACACGTTGTATATGTATATGTCATTCATTTTTACTGACTTCAGTTGTGGCACATTATAACATCCCAAATTTTCAATTTGGAATGTTATACATAGGTCATCATTGCATATCATATTTTATTGCATTTTGGTTGATGCTAGAAATTCTAAGCAACTCAAGGACCCACAGAGAGAGTTGGGAATTTCATTATTTTCATATTTGAGTTTTTCTCAAATTTTGAAAAGAGGATCATTTGGTTTTAATTATTTTTATCTTCAAATATTTCTAATATGAAAAATAAAATAGAGGGGATAAAATGACTTCTCCAAATAAAGGAATATTGGAGGAAAAATATTAAAATCAAATAAGTATTTTATTTGGACTTTCATTGCTATTTTATTTGCATTAGGAAAAATATGCGTTTTTCAAAATTGCATTAGAGGCCCAAATAAATGTTCACTTTGTCCGCAATATTATTAGAGGACCGCGAAAAATTATTTCAGGATTTTTGGACTCCGTTTAGTATTTCTTTTATTAGTTTTTCCGCGTCGAGATTATTTTAAAAAAAAGTAAACCGACCTAACGGGCTGTGTCCGTCCCAGACACCTCGCCCCGGCCGGCCCTTTAAAGGCAAAGGACTCGCCCCGCCAGCCCAGCCGCCCCGCCCCCCCCAAACCCTAGCGTCGCCGTCGCCGTTCCCCACCGCCGCCGCGACGCCACCGCCCCGCGGAGCTGCCGCCCATCGCCGCCGCCACCCCGTCGCCTCGCCGTCGCCGTTCCCCGCCGCCGGAGCCGCTGCTCGCCGCCACCGATCCTGCCGTTGCCGAGGTAGCCGCCGGCGCCGACTCGGTTTTCTCGAGAAAACCGTCGATTTTTTTCAAAACCCTAGATCTAGTTTTTTAGTTTCGGTTCGTTTTTTCGGTTTAGTTAAATAGCAGACATTCGTACGTACGTTCGTTTTAACGATCGCTGATCTTCAGTTAGCCGCAGACAGTGAACGTTCATTCGTTAGCCTATTCGTCTCATTTTGTTTCCAGGGTTTTTCCGCAATTATTTTCGATCGTGATTTCTGCCCTGATCTTCGTTTTAGTTTATCTTTTCGCTCGTTTATCCAAATCAGGTGAAACAAGCGCCTAGATCTTCGTCTCGAAGCCCTCTTTCTGTTTAACCAACTTGAACTAGATTTTGGTACTGTAAAATTTGACTTTAGTCCAGATTAGTAAACGGATCTTGTTTCTTTCGTAGTTTGAGTTTCGTTGCTCCGTTTGATTTGATTCTTTTTGCAAACCGGAGTTCTTGAGTTGAACTTTCTGGTTAGATCTTCTTATTTGAGTTTTATCCGTGCTTTAAGTTGAATGCTTATGTATTCTATTGTTTGTTTGCGATAGAATTCCCGGAGTGCGAAGCATGCTACTACGAGTCTCTAGGTTTTGCGGATCGTCAGCAAGGCAGGTAACACTTTGATCATATCCCTTTTACCCAGTTTTTATGCATTAGTTTCAACCCTCAAACATTGCATGAGTAGGATCTCTTAACTTGTGGGTTTGGGAAGTAGATGATGAGGTAGAACCTATTACCCTTTTATTATCAAACCCTGGGAGTTACTTCTACGTTATGCTACTTATTGCCATGTTATGCTCGTAGACGTGGTTTGGGTTTGAGAGTATCCATGACAAATGTGAGATTATTAATTAATGGTTTACTTAAGGTGGCTACTTAAATACACATCTGGGTGGATTGGTTGCGGGCACCTGGAGAATCCAGTGCTGTCCTAGGATATCCCAGAGTACCCATGTGATCATCCTACGGTTCGCCACCCAGGCTCAAAGGGATCATAAGATTATTCATGCTAGAAACTTTCGTGTGCAGCCACAAGCTATTATGGGCTCTAGCATAGTTGAGTAGGTTGCATGACCTCTTCCAGTGGTAGGCTAGCAGATGTAGGGGATGTAGGTTGGTACTGTCTACCCAGGGTTAGAGTTAATGCTTCCGAATGACTGTGTCTCGGTCATCCATTTCTCAAACACCATGTAGTGCGAGAAATCCAACGGAGGAGATCGAGTCTTGTGGGGAAAAGTGTGCAAACCTCTGCAGAGTGTACAAACTAATCATGGTTATCCGTGTCCCCGGTTATGGACAACTTGAGTATCTGGTACTTGAATTATTGAGTTGATCTCATCACTCTAAATTAATTTGTTGGGTTGATAATGATTACTTTAATTGGGATTGAGTTGGAGGAACCTTCTCAATGTTTCAACCACCATGATAGTTAAATAAATATATTCCTTTGTTGTAGGAAAAAGTTGGCTTTTAGTAAAAACCATTATAACCATAGTGTCTGCACCAGCCATATATGCATGTAGTGATAGCATTTATCTGTTCATTGCTCTACTGTGTTATATTGCCAGCATATTCCATGTGCTGACCCGTTTTGGGCTGCAACGCATCATGTTGTAGACTTTTCAGACGAAGAGTAAGGTGCGCTAGGTCGTTTGTCGTGCACTCAGCTATGCCATTGGAGTTGATGGACTCACTTTATCGTCCAAGCTTTCCGCTGTTATCTTACTTAGATGGCCTTAAGCCATGTTTATTGTAGTAAGTTCTCTCTTTGAGACTATCGATGTAATAAGTGTGTGATTGCTACTCTGTTATAAAACCATTCGAGTACTGTGTGTGTCAGCATTACCGATCCAGGGATGACACTGAAGCACAGAGACTTGATCGTCTAAGGTCAGGTCGCTACAAACATGTGACACAGTTATACAATAGCACCATTCAAAAGTCATGAAATATAAAGCCAATATATTATCACAAGAAATCAAAGGCATGAAAATATTGCAACTCAGTTTGCACATATAAGTGAAATTTTTATTCATATCAAAAGATTGACAATGATTATCATTAAACCATCCCAACATTGGTGAATAAACTTTAATTGATTCAGAATTACATGCTACCACGTGCTTAAATAAGCAAACATGCTAGAATTTATTCGACACGAAATCATCACCAAGATTGGAGGTCATATCAAAATGATTGAACATTGGCAAAATTATTTTTAAATGTATTTGATCCAAATCTGATTTATTCTCTGGTTCACATGGTTCTTTCGCATCAATAGGTAATTCAACGGGCTCACGCAAAATTGTTTTATCACATGGCAAAGTCAAATCATCAACATAGTCCTCTAAAATAGCTGGTGTGATCAAAGTAGTAGGTAGCTCATCACATGGTGCATCTAAATTGGCAAGACATTCATCATACTCATGTGGAGGTGGAAGATCAGTACCTTTGTCATTACCTCTTATGATCAACTCAGATGATGTAGGCACTCTCGGTGGTGATGTGTCACATGGTGGAGGTGATGTAGTCCTCACAACAACTGATGTGGTTGTCGTAGTATGCCTAGTAGTTGAAGGGCAACCATATCAACTCTTGGAATGTGAAACTAGCGATTGTTCTCCTTGTGTCCAACACATTGTTTTATTTCCTGTTCATCTTTGCAAGCAAGATGAAACAAACGGTCCATAGAATAACACTCTTCATGCATTAGTATCTCCCGAATATCATGTTTTAACCCTCCCCAAAATCTATCCATAAAATCATCTTCAGTTTCCTCTAAAAAGGAGTGCAACAAGGTAGTTTGTAAATCATCATAATATTTTGTTACGGTGTCACTACCTTGTTTTAAATATTATAGTTTTTTAATCATGCCACAAGTATAATATACATCGACAACTCTATCTCTCATGACAAGTTTTAAATCATCCCAAGTATTAGGTACATAATCAGGGTATAACCGACAATGTTCACTCCACCAAACAGTAGCAAGACTAGTGAATGTACCAATCACGAGCTTAACTTTTTTATGCTCAGAAAAATTATGGGAAGCAAATATAGCATTTATTTTGAACTCCCATTCAATGTATAAATTAGGCTTAAAACGACCATTAAAAGGTGGCATGGAAACAAGAACCTGATTGTGTGCATTCTGATGTCTTTGTACCTCTTGTGATGGCGGTTGTATTTTTTAGGTGATGGCACATCTCCGACGATCGATGAAGCCCAACTGACTATGGAACCTGTCATGATTAGTAGAAACAAGAAACAAAATCCAAGAATAATGTCCCTATGAATCTACTGGGATGTGCTGGTAAAACGCTCACAGCAGAGCAAGATTCAAATTCTTGCAAGTTCCTACCATGCAGCAGGTGGTGACCGGCAACAAACGGTGTCAAATAACTCCAAAAATTGGTAAAGCGATTACCAGGTAAACGTATGTATGCACGGTGTAGAAATATGTGGAGCTGGTTGGCTTTAAATATGTGGAGAAAAATGTTATAACCACGTTAATTAATGCAAGCAGAAAATTTGCTCAAAGTGGACGAGTACTGCTCCTAGGCTAGACTGCACTAGAGACGCGAGCCTAAGACACAAATGAAATTCACGTGACAGCGGACTAATGAAACTGAACACTTGCGTAGTCCAAAGGTATTGTATGGTGTTCAAAACAAATGCTCAACTGTCAAGAAAACTGGTACTAGTACTTGTCACATAATCTTTGAAAACTGCCAATCATGGCACGCAAGGACACGGTCCCTTCAGTATTGTAAACTTGTAGGGCTGCTCTTCTCCTTTTTTCAATATAACACTACTCACGATTTGCAAGGGAATCAATCCCAACAGCTATATGCAGTTTTTTTCCAAACGCGCAACCTTTTTTTAACCGACCCTACCTTCACACGTAGAATCTCTCAACCACCAAACTTTTTTTTACTAGTCCCACTCTCTTAACTCCATGGTTGGCTCTGCGTGCCAACCAAGATATTCTGGTTTGAAAACAGCACCAAGATTGGAAACTTAAACCAGTAGGATTTCCAACGAAAAAGAAACACAACCAACACTTTCCTTTTCTTCTAATTTCGTTGGGAAACCCAAACTTGCCAACAAAACTGATGTGTTCCTCCAAAATACGTATCTTTCCTTCCCTAAATATCTCTCTTAATAATTTTTTAGTAAATCTCCACGGATCTGATTCTCAGGACCACAAACACAATCTTTCCAAACCAACTCAATTGACCAGCTTTCAATAACTTTTTTTACCAACGAAATCTCCCCAGCCAAAAAAGGAACTTCTTATTTTGGGACCCAGCCAATATTTCTTTCCTTTTCCTTCTGAATTTTTTTTGCTCAACAACCACGTGAACTAATTGACTTGCAAAAGGAAAGAACCACGTCAGGGATCAGACCCCTAAATCCGCACCATGTTATTTCATGGTCAACACTTTCCAATCTCCACAATATCACAAAATTAATTGATGCCTGTATATGGAAAACTGGTTCACAAAAAAATCTTCCAAATAGCACTTTCCTAATTGCGTGATTCACCTTCCAAACAGCTCACTTGATCTCTTTCATTCTAAACTGACAAGAAGATCACATCAGAAGTCAGAAGTCAATCGGCCTATTTTTTTGGCCGAACCAAAACTTGCTATCAATCTGTAACGTTTGATGCTATTGTTCGTCTTTAAAAAAAATTCTCCTTTATTTTCGCCAAGGAAACTTCCAGAGTATAGAAACCACCAACCGAACCTTATTTTCTCGTGAAAAAAATCAGGGATATATGAAACAGATCAGCACTTTTCCTTTTTTTCACGTTGGCTGCTCCCTTATTCTGAGGAAACCGAATCAAACTTCCCTTTTTATCTCCACGTTGGCTGCTTCCTTTTTTTGGGACGTCGATAACTACCACACGTGTGGCAGGAAGGGAGACGCATCACACGTCCCTAATGCAAATAGATTATCATGTCATCGCATGCATGCATGCGAGAATCTTTTTAAATTTTCAGTTTTTAAAATGTTTTATCTCTTAAACAAAAATTTCGATTAAAGATACGTTTTCACCATTAAATCCCTCGCGACGAGATCTTCAAAACTAGATCTCATATCAATATATTTCGACGAAATTTTTTTAGGTTAAAAGTTGCCATGTCTATTGCACATGAATTGCCATGGTGTTTACACTGAAGTTGCCATGATATGTTTCAGTTATTTTCTTTTACATTTAAAAGTATTTTTTGACATATTATAAACGAGGAATTAAGAAACTAGACTTGCCATGCACCATAAACTAAAATTGTCATGATATATGCACTTAAAATTGTCATGGTTCATACAAAAAAATATTTTCATGATCAAAGTAATTGAATTGCCATCATCAAAAAACTAAAATTGCCATGATCTACAAACTAAAATTGCCACATGGCAACTTTAGTTTAAACACTATGGCAACTACAGTGTAAACATCATGGCAACTTCTGGGCAAAAAAAAATCGTCGAAACATATCAACATAGGGTCTAGTTTTGAAGATCTCGTCGTGACGGATTTAATGATGAAAAAGGATTTTTAATTCGATTTTTTAGTTAAGAGATAAAACATTTTTAAGCTGAAAACCAAAAAGATTTCCTCTGATGTCATCTATTCATACGTGGCAAAATGAGTGGTGATGGAGGCGTGTGGGCGATGTGCAAAAGCCCACACGTGTGGGCGTTAGTTTTTCCGTTGTTTAGTTAATCTCCAAACTGTCTAGCTGAAGGAAAGAAACAAATCTGTTTTTTATTCTTCCTCGCATGCCTTTGGAAACCGAACCAAGATCTCCAATCCAAGTAGTACTTCGTGGGAAAGTATTATTTTGATTTTTGTTTTCAATTATCTCTCTCTTAGAAAACCTACAGGATCAACACTTCTCTTCTTGTTATTTTGGCCGACCTAACCATGCCTCCAAAGCTCTCTGTCCCTCAACTTTTTCTCTCCACAAGATGAATGGTGCTCCAAGAGGGGGATGAACGACAACAATGGATGGATGGTGGTGATGGCGGCAATGGCAGCGGAATATCACAATGAGGTGGATGACGGTGTATGTGGATACGGCGTGAACAAAACGTGACTAGAACTCGAAACTCTAAAAGACTAGACACAAAACTAGCAGCTCGACACACGATGCAACCAAAATTCAACAATTCAAAAACTAAGTGGCAACTTGGCACACGATGCTCAGACTGTCTGGGATATGATGAACTAATCTACCTTTTTTGGTGGCTTTTTCTTGGACTCTAGGTATGAGGAACAAATATGATCTAAACTATGAAAAATTGGAAAATCTCACCGAGCAACCTGTAAAACTGATACCACTTGATAGAGGTGAAGGTGTCCCGATCTTTCGATGAGATGATAATTATCGATTTAGTGGAGACGACTTTGACGATCCGACTACAAACGTGCACGACGTTGCGCCTTAGCAATCGCTAAACCATCTCCGATAGGTTGTTGACCATGCTGGAGCACGATCAACCTGACCATGAAGGTCTATTCCTGCAATCAATCAAAGAACAAGCAAGCATATGATTAAGCAATCTGAATATTGTGAGTATGGACAAAGTATTGATAAAAGTGGGGTTTCATAAGCGGTCTTGGTCTGGTCGTTGGACACAAACGAAGTACACGAAGTTGCAGTGATGGCTAACTTTTAACTAAATCAAACCCAAGTCTAAACGATGCCTTAAGGGCTATATTTATAAGGGAAAATAGAGGGGATTTCATCCACCCTTGGCAAGGTGGGACTAAAATACCTCCCGGTTCGTTTCCCCTACAATATGGACTCTACAACAGCCTATGAAGTAGTATTTTGGAATTACATGGGCCTGGCCCAAAAATAAGGTGGCACGACACCAATAATAAGCTATGGACAAAATTTATAAAAGGCCATGTTGTATATTTTGTCCATCTTGTATGTCATCGTGGCGACTTCAAAGTGCGGAAATCTCCACTACAAACTCTGTTCTCATTCTCTTCGCACGCGCCTTCATCTTCATGCTTGATAATGCTCCAATGTTCATCCTTCTTGTCCATGCTAGGTCCTTCAACTGTAAGCAACAAAAATGTATCGAAGTTAGGCAGCATCATATTCTCATGAACTTCAGAAAAATTACCAAGAAACGAAAGTACCTGATAATATAACTGGCTTGCGCGATCTATACTAATTGATCCAATAGGTATAGTAGTAGGGGTTGTGTGTGTAACTATGGCCTCCATGTCCTCATTATATTCCAACATCTATTGTAGGGTATTCAGGATGGATACTACTGTGGTAGCGCCAACACCTTCTCCCTAGTTTAGTATTGATACTCTTGGAGGAAACTGGCTCTTCCTTGGACAAAACTATCCAATGATGGTGAAAGGCGATCCAGTAGCTGTTGACACAATGTTACTATCATTTATGAGAAGCAATTGTATCTATACCTCGAACGTGTCTATGGTTCCCTACCGTGGCTATCACAATATGCGTCCTGACATAGGCCGCTTCAGCCTGGATGATCGGTCCTGCGTTGGTCTCGAGATTGACAATAGCTGGTCCTTCCCAAAGAACCACTTCTCATTCAAAGCAAGCGTTTCCAACGCCGACGAGTGGTTGAGATGAAGTTCATTTCATTGCTTGTTATTTGTTGTGTGATGAAAAGTTTAGTATTTATAATGTACCCTTGTTGTCGTTGTGGGTTGATGAACTGTTGTATGTAATGCTAAATGATATGCCTATGATAAACTTACTAAATTTATGAATGGCTTCGAGTTGCTTCTTTTAGTGGGTGTTGCGACGAGGCAAAAAATATTTTCTGAATACAATTGTACATGCATTGCAACAGGTTATCGGATGAGTCCAATCAAAAATAGTACTACTATTTGTACTAGCTTCACATGCTTTGCGCGTCGGGCGGGTGTTTTTACTGTAGCTGCGAATCACATCATCCTAGGTCCTCGGATGAGTCCAGTAGAAATTGCATTATCATGTTTGGGTTCAGACTTTCAAAACTGCTGCACTGTGTCTACGTCTACGTATACATAATACAACAAGTTTTAAAATTGAGACCAGCCACCCACCCTCATAAAGAACACTTTTTAACCTAGCACGGACTCAAGGAAATTTGGCCACAATGTGAGGTGGGCCATATGTTAATGTGTTCGCTATATGTAACCAGCACCTCGAATCCTTGATATATAGTAGGGTGTCATGGGCCAGAACAAGCATTAACGTCCAGGAGTATCACACACGCCACCAGCACGATTTCCATCTGACACCATATTTCTTGGAGTCCATGCTACAACTATCTCTTCAACCTCCTCGTTTCTCTAACTCAGCCATCACGCATCGGGCGAGGTGGGGGTTTGCCGATAGTCGGTTTCCTCAACTGCGGTCCCACTTGTAAGGCCAACTCCAACGCACGACCCAAAATGGACGTTCGTTTTGCCCGGATTCTGTCCGTTTGGACAGGTCAATGGGGTCGTGTCTGGGCCATTTCTCAGATGCGGTGGCCGTGTGCCCAACGTGCGGACGCATCCCGGCCGCGTACATTTTTCTTTGCAAACACATATCTTTTTTTTCATGATTGATTTTTGGTACATGGAAATACATCACCAAATTTTGACTAGAAAAGCAAGACCAAATAAAACAAGAACAACGAGAATACATTTTAGAAGATATCCAACTTCCATAACTGCTCCTATAAGTTGGATTAGTGCCTTCGTGATGCATTCATTGTTGATCTGCGGTGGCTCGATCTTGCGTGCTTCTTTCTTGTTCGAGTGTAAAGAAGTAGACATTGCTTCCTCTCATCTAGTCTCATGTCTAGCCTCTATTCTATCAACAAGTGCACTAGGCTCATATCTAGCCTCTATGCTAGCTAAAACTGCTAGAACATCTATTAAATTGTGCTCTATCAATATATCGATGTACTCTTCTTCCCAATACCAAAACTTGCATCCATTCTACACAATAAAATTTTAAGTTAGCACAACTAGTCTAATCCGAGAGCACAACCGAAGCTAAAGTAGCACATACCCCATCGGTTGAGCACTTGATGAACACCAATCGTGGATGTTCCGGCGTTGTAGACACACGGTGCAAGACCTTATTTGGGCAGTCGTCGCACGTAATGAGTGGCAAAGGTGCGCCGATGAGCTTTTGGGCCAGCACCGAGCCCGACCGACCACCATTCATGTGTCTGCCAGCGGACCGCCGGCGGTGTAGATCCGAGCGGCTAGAGGAGGAGTCAGTACCTGCATGCGGCCTTGCGGCCTTGTCTGACAGGACGACCTTGTTGTTAGTGTGTGACCTCTGTGGCAACCGTCCGCTCCCCACTAACCTCTTCAGTGAGACGACGGCGAGTCCTTTTGTACAATTTCCGAATGGATGTTTATGTAGGCTGGGGCACCTCTTCATGTACCGTGGCAACCGTCCACCGCCTCTTCGCCTTTCCCTCTCGATTTGGAATTGCTGTCGCACGCTCTTCCTCCCTCCTCCATTTGCCTTCACCCTTCCTTCTGCCATTGTTCGATCATCTTCTCCATGGAGGGAACGGGTCGGAAACGACCCCGTTATTCTTGCCCCGATCTGAAAGATGACGTGGTGGAGGAACTCACTGATCGGTGCAACGTCATCACCTTGGCCTGCATGGCAGGTTGGTTCAAGAACATTCTCGACTCAACTAATAACATCATTACAAAGAACCCAAGGGTCTAGGAGCGTTTTGATGTCCCCTATCTTCTTCACTATGACCCTAATCACTGGTGCGCGGACGACGCAAGCCTCACCTTGTGCAAGTTGATGCCGCTTGATAATGATACATGTGATGTTAAGATGCCATTGCTTGAGGCTAAGGCTTGGGCAGGCGCAAATGGAGATTGGGTTGTTTATATTGGGTACAACTATGAGTGGGAACTTGGGAATGTGCACACTCATCACTGGGTTCCACTTCCAAAAGTCTTAGACTGCCCAGAGGTTGAGCACACCGGTATTCGACGTACATTCAACTACGATCGTGGTGACTGTCGTCTACAGAAGATAGCAATTGGTCGAGTTCCCCACTGCTCTTGGGGTTATAGGATTGCTTGTGTTGTCGCTATCTTCGACAAGCTTGTTGTCGTCCTTCATACTTCGACTGGATGGATATTGCTCAAAAATCAGTTTCTATACATGGATGTGTACTGTGATGCAATTCAATACGAGGGTCTTGTGTTTGCTGCCACCACTCGTGGCACTGTTTTTGCATGGAATCCTGGTGCTTTCGGTACGTTTGTCTTCCACCGTAATTATAATTGTTTCATCCACATGCATGCGGGTTAGCTAGTTTCCCTTTACTAATTAACCTTCTTGTGTTTCCAAGGTCCTGTGAACATTACACCTATAACCAAGGGGGAGATGACGATGATGATGATCACGAGCATGAGGACCCATATACTCAGTGGCGCCTGGCTACTTATTCTGATGGATCACCTCTTCTTGTCTGTATACAGGGCACTGCTGATGTTACTAAGGAAGCAGGTGTTGTCTCCCATGGTCGCACTCTCCGTACCTATTCCAACATCCGTTGCAGGGTATTCGGGATGGATACTACTGTGCTAGCGCCAACACCTTCTCCCTGGTTTAGTATTGATACTCTTGGAGGAAACGTGCTCTTCCTTGGACAAAACTATCCAATGATGGTGAAAGGCGATCAAGCTGCTGTTGACACATTGTTACTACCATTTATGAGAAGCAACTGTATCTATACCTCGGACACTGCTATGCTTCCCTACCGTGGCTATCACAATATGGGTCATGAAATAGGCCGTTTCAGCCTGGATGATCAGTCCTGCGTTGGTCTCGAGATTGACAGTAGCTGGCCCTTCCCAGAGAAACTCTTCTAGTTCAAAGCAAGCATTTCCAATGCCAAGGATTGGTTGAGCTGAAGGTCATTTCATTGCTTGTTATTTGTTGTGTGATGAAAACTTCAGTATTTATTAGAATGTTTTGTTGGAACTAATCTATAATCCAACATATATCCTCGTTGTCATTGTGTGTTAATGACTTGTTGTATGTAATGAATGGTACATTTGCATATGCTTGTCATAAACTCAATTTATGAATGGTTTTCGACTCACTTCTTGTAGTGTTAGTGCCGTAGTAGTATACCCAGCATCCGGTTATATGAAGTTGCCACATCACATAGAGCCAACTAATATTGGAGTATGCTAGCACAATAGTTAGTTCTAGTTAGATCAACTAGAGCTAGGTGTCGCACGGAGGCCGAGAAATATGGTGATAGTGTGGCTACGTGAGGTGGGCTTGTACGTAGTATGATGTAGGCATAGGGCTTACTGTGTTTCCTACTCCTCCAGTCTAAATGTGGAGAATATTTGGTCGAGTTCGTTCTTATTTTGCCGACACGTGGGACATCCAACATCCAGGTCGTGTCATGCAATAAAATGGAGTGCTAGTTGAAGCCACGTGATGTGCATCTTGGGTTAAATTGTAAATAGAGTCTTACTACTCTTGAGTAACTCCAAAAGCGGCCACCGAAGATCTTTATTGGATTTGTTTTTCATCACCAGCACGTCGAGGTGAAAGATGTGAAGGTTCAGTGGGTCCTCTTGCATTTTCACTGACATGTGGGACCGCATGTGAGCAAACAGACGATGGGCTCCGCGCGTTTGCTGGTTGGCTGAGAAGAGAGATAGAGGAGGGCTGAGCATGGAGTACAGGAAATTCTTTCTATGTAACCAGCACCTCGTTATAGGCTCGATATAGTGGTGGCATGGGCCATAACTAGCATTCACGTCGAGCAGCACGGCACACGCCACCCACACGAGTCTCATCGGACACCAATTTTCTTGGAGTTCGTGCTACATCCATCTCTTCTCCCTCCTATTTTCTCAGCCATCGCGCGGTGGGCGAGGTGGGGGTTTGCCGATAGTCGGTTTTCTCAACAACGATCCCACTTGTAAGTGAAAATGCAACACAACACACATTCCCCCTTGAGCGGCGTGGCAGACCAACCGTGTGGGGGTGCGACGCGAACACGGTAGGCTTTTCGTTTTGAACTTGTAACTTGTAAACTTTGGTTCTGCTCCATGGCACGAATGATAGATAGGAATAACGATTTTCCCTAGAGTAATGAGAAGTTTGGTTCTGGCGCGGTTCACGCATGGAGTATGTACGAAAATTATGAAGTTGATGCGAAAGGGAAGATAATTACTAGTAGTACCATATACTACTACATGGATTTGACTGAAAGATAAAGATACATACGGATCCATCAACGACATCCTCACGCCCTAGTGCGCCAGGTCACCAACCGATGTGTGAGGAGCAGTGGCGTTGGCGGCAAGCTCAATGTGCTTATGAACAATGCCGTCCAAGGTTGCCCTGCGGTCCAAGAAGGCCAGTGACCAATCGTCCTCCTCTTGCACGTAGTAGTCCTTGTGGACGATTTGCGCGTAGACGTGGGTGATTATGTCGATGGTGTCTTGCTGCGCCAGGCGCTCCGCGGCGAGTGTGACCTCGAGGTGGACATTCTCCGGTGTGACGGTGGGCAGTCGCAGGGCCACTAGTACGTCGAAGAGGTTGTCACCATAGAGGCCGTTGAGGGTGCCGGGCATCGCAGAGCCTGGGCGCGTGGGCTGGAGGCATACATCAAGGTCGTCCGCGAGCTTCTTGACGACGGTGAACTTGCCGAGGAAGCCGACAAGGACCTCGTCGAACAAGGAGACGAAGTTGTCGTCCAAGCAGCCTCTCGCCCTGGCGGCCTCAAGCATGACCTGGAGATGTTCCTTGGTGTCGGGCCACAGGTCGGCGTCGTGGACCATCTGGCACAGCAGGCTGATGCTCGCGCTCATCGCCTCCATGGGTCTAGCTTCTAGTCAACAGATCTTGCGACATGTGTGTTGGCCATCTACTCCTCGGCCCTCTACTGCACCTGCCTTCGGCTGTGTGACAGGTGGGCTAGCCACTAGTTGGGCCCACCTGTCATTCACCAAAGGCAGGTGCAGTAACTCAATGATGTTGCGTCCCTGTGGGACTGTGCTCCGGTGCCTTAACTGCACCTGCCTTTGGCTATATGACAGGTGGGCCAGCCACTTGTTGGGCCCACATGTCATACACCCAAAGGCAGGTGTAGTAAGTCAATGAAGCTGCGTCACCCTCCGTGCCGGTGTAGTATAGTCATCTCACCGAACCTCTAGTTGGGGCCAAACGAGAGAACTTTGATGTTTACTGATTTATTGGTCCCCTTTGCATTTTGCGCCAAGTTTTGACCTTTGATTTAACTAATAAAATGTTAATGCATGTAACCAAAAATGTTGTGCTAAGGCTAGTCATAGTGGGAGTAACTTAGCAAGTAACATACCGCAGTCCAAGACAAGTTTGCTTATGTGGCATGTATTTAATGAGGAGAGATGTGTTTAGAGTAACATAATATGTTACTGTAACATAGCGTTTTCCAAGAAAAGATGAGTCTACAAGCTAATAAATGAAGTCATCAATGACACTACTACTATGTTACTTTGCACAATGAAGGTATTCCATAACTTAGACTAGTGTCGTATGCATGACACTAGTATAAGTTCATTGCATGTAATGCTATTAATTAGCAAAAGGACATGAAGTTCTCTCGCTTTCCCCTTTGTCTTAGTCATAGTGCACAACCTAAGAGCATGGTTAATAGTATAGCCAGCTACTGGCTATATGATGTTGCCATGTCATATAGAGCCATCACTTGTAGCCACTCATACAATAAGGTTAGCTATAAGGCTGGCTATAAGACTAGTACTTTTTCTCATATTCTCTCTCTCTCTTTCTTCATATTTATTGTATCGGCCTAGGAATCCGCATATAGCTAGGCTCTTGCATGAGGGCCCACTCCTCTTTTTCACTTGCTCTAAGATGACTTATACACCTAGACGGGGGGAGTAGTCTCAAGTCATTGGATGCATACGCACCCCACGTCTCGTATTGGGTGATTTCTTTTTTCATGGAAAAAAACTGGGAATGAGGTGGGTAGTTACCGCACCGCACCTAAAAGTTTTGGGATTACTATTTGGTTTTCATAATGTGACTAATGCACCAGTACGGAGGAAGTACAGTAGTAGTCTTTGATTGCAATTTTTTGTTGGTAGCTTACCAAGCTGAGCGCTTGGTGAGTACAACAGTAGTCTGATTGATGAGACTTCAGATTTGAGCCATCTACCGGAAGGAATAAAACAATACACCATGTATTTATTTACAGAGTAGTACACTTTTTGTGACATGCATTACTATATATTGCTAGTCAAATACTAAATCCAGATGGATGTGGTAGTACTACTAAATCTAGACGGTGGTGCTAGTACTAGTTGTAGTACTACCAATGTAGTAGTATTGTACTACCCGTTGGTCAAATTATTATGTGCTGCTCCTCATAGTGAAGTGACAAGACCCTGCACTGGAGATGACAACTGAGTGTACGAGCCGTATTCGGCAAACCATAGTCAGCCTCACCATCTGCAGTCACTATCATCATGGTTGTAGAGCTAGCCTGCTTACAACTAGCTGTGTTCGACATAATTTCCCATGCGTCGATGCCCGTGCATTGCACGGAACACCAAGATAGGGGGTGGACGGCGCCGACAGCAGCCATAGCACCAGCTTTTTCCATGGCCTTCTAGATGTGGTGGTGAGGAGATAAGACTGATTGTGAGAGACAAGGAATTTTTTGTAAATAGGGAACAAGGGCGGACATCTTTTTGCAAAACTGCAGAAGTTTGGTTTGTATGCGTCAGATCTAGATCCAACGGCTATTTGTGAAAGATGGCAGGCACAACATCGTCACCAACTCAGGACCTCTTTGATTCGCAGTATTTTGAAAATGCAGGAATAGGACACGGCAATATTACAAGTTTCAAACTGATATTACAAATATTAGGAGTAATGCTACACCTGCGAAGAGGAAATTACTAGGAAGTTTACGTAAGAACTTTCATTACTTTAGGTGGATGCAACATTATCGTACAAGCTAAAATCCACCGCCCTAACAAGTCACTAATGGGCAAATAAATTTTCGAGTCTGTGTCCACTTGATGTTTCAAAAACAAATCCAGCTTCTGTGGAGAGTTTGTCATTTAGGCTTAGACGCTTGCGGTGATCAGCACACCATTCATTGTTGCGCCAGAGAACGCCAAACCTCATTACCTTGAGCACACTTTCCTCCAGAACAAAGAACCTGGCCAATTTAATGTCAGATGTGATGCCTCGGTAGTCGATCAAATCAATTTCTGTAAGATGGAGATCAAGGCATTCGATGAGATTGTTATAGTGTAGCACATTTTTCAGTTTCGGGTCTTTTTTTATCTGCAAAAGAAGAGAACATATTAGTGCAGCTGGTTGTATAAGATTGTCGTGTCATCAAGAGGTACCAATATCATTCGCTCATACGATAGGGTTGGCTGGCTAGTGATATTTTTCACTCTCTCTCTCTCTTTCTCTTTCCTCTCATTTACCTAGGAGCATGTAAAGAGCTTGGGCATTTGTTTCCTTCCACTATGTGGTTGATGCCATATTTCTCAAAAGTATGCCACATAATACGCATCGATGTCAAATCAAAATATTTTGGCACCGCTCTCGCGGATTGATAAACCTTAGGTCATCCACTTGAGGGAAAATTTCTACTGTCCTACAAAACTCTAGCTTGGAGGCCCAACACGTGTCTACAAGAATAAAGTTGCGTAGTAGACATCAAGCTCTTTTCTGGCAACACTGTTGTTGGGGAGGTGAGTGCATGAAGGTATATCTTTAGATCTTGCAGTCGAATCTTTTTGTTTCTTGTTTTATCACTAGTTTGGTTTATAAAACGAAAACTACAAAAAAATGGAATTGAGATTGCATCATATTATTGATCATCTTTATAATATATTTCTTGAAAATGATGGTTCGGAAAATTGTGCTCAATTGTTAGAAGAAGTCAATGAAATGTTTGGCATAAAATATTTGAATGATGAGCATGATTGCAATGTTATTAGATTGAATTATTTGAATATCCATGATGCTAATGATATGCAAAGCCTTATAGCTTGGGGATGCTATGTTTGATGAATATGATATTTTTAGTCCCCCAAGATTTGATGTGAAAATTTGTTATAATGATTGCATGCCTCCTATTTATGATGATTATAATGATGAAAGTGGATTTGGAGAGGTCATGACTTTATTTAGTGATGAATCCACCATTTTGGATGAGGCTTCAATTGACTATGAGGACAAGGTTGCTATCTATGATGATTATGGTGATGACATGTATGCTATATTGAATAACGATAACCATGAAACTTGTCATCATGATTTCAATTTTCAATCACATGAGAGTTATTTTGTTGAGTTTGCTCCCATAATTATTGATGAGAATAAATTTGCTTACGTGGAGAGTAATACAATTTCTATGCTTGTGAATCATGGAAAGAATGCTTTATGTGATAGCTATATTGTTGAATTCATTCATGATGCTACTGAAAATTATTATGAGAGAGGAACATATGCTTGTAGGTATTGCAATAATATCAAGTTTCCTCTCTATGTGTTGAAAATCTTGAAGTTTTGCTTGTTTTGCCTTCCTATGCTAGTTGATTCTTGCTCCCATAAATTGTTTGCTCACAAAATCCCTATGCATAGGAAGTGGGTTTGACTTAAATGTGCTTGTCATGCGCTTCATGATGCTCTCTTTATGTTTCAATTCTTATCTTTTATGCGAGCATCATTGAAATCATCATGCCTAGCTAAAAGGCATTAAAGAAAAGCGCTTGTTGGGAGACAACCCAACACTTTTACCTATTGTTTTTGTGTGTTCACATGATTAGGCTACTGTAGTAATCATGTTTTATTGGTTTTGTTTCAATAAAGTGCCAAGTAAGACCTTTGGGATGGCTTACGGTGATAGTTGATTTGATCTTGCTGAAAAACAGAAACTTTTGCGCTTAGTAAAACAATTGTTATTTTTAACAGAAGCGTGATAAAATGATGATTCTTTTTGCATAAGATTAATAGATAAATTTTCCAGGATTTCCTGATTGATCCGAATTTTTGGAGTAGCAAAAGTATGGTTTGGGTATAGATTACTACAGACTGTTCTGTTTTTGACAGATTCTGTTTTCAAGGCATAGTTTGCTTGTTTTCTAGTTTCTATGGCTTATATTGCTCAATATAGATTGTATAAATGATATGATACAGTAGGCATTGTGTGAGAAAAAATATGAATCTTTTCATTGGTAGTACCAAAAGTGGAATGGTTTGCTCTTTATCATACTAATCTATCCCACAAAGTTTCGTTAAGTTTTGTGTGATTGAAGTTTTCAAGTTTTGGGTGAGATATCGATATGACGAGAATAAGGAGTGATAAGAACCTAAGCTTGGGGATTCCCAAGGCACCCCCAAGGAAATATTCAAGGAAGATCCAAGCAACTAAGCTTGGGGATGCCCCGGAAGGCATCCCCTCTTTCGTCTTCAACATTATCGGTAACCTCACTTGGAGCTATGTTTTCATTCGTCACATGATATGTGTTTTGCTTGGAGCATCAATTTATTTTGTTAGGATTTTCTTTCTGTTATTTATAATAATGTTTTGCATATTTTATTTCAATAGAAGTGGCAATGATAGCCTTTGCCACACTTATTTTGCAAGTATACATGTTGATGTTTGAAAACAGAAAGTTTACCGCTGTTGCAAAAATTCCCTAGAAAAGTCAGAATGTGATAAAATATTGAAACATTTTGTAAAATGAGCTCTGATAATTTTTCTACAGTGTGGTAAATTTTCATAAATTTTGGAGTTAGGGAAGTTTGATACTCTTGCATTCTTTACAGACTGTACTATTTTGGCAGATTCTTGCTATGTTTGCATATGTTTGCTTGTTTAATGATTCTATTTGCGGATAGGAGTATTAAAATGTAGAGGAATTTAGTATGAAATGTTGAATAATTTTTTTAGTGATTTGCTTCAGTAGAGAATGATAAGGTTTTTGCATTAGTTTATACTAACTTATCTCACGAGTTCTTGTTGAGTTTTGTGTGGATGAAGCTTTTGAGATTTAGGAAAACCGTGATATGATAAGAATTAAGGAGACACAAAAGTTCAAGCTTGGGGATGCCCAAGGCACCCCAAGATAATATTTCAAGAGGTCTCAAGCATCTAAGCTTGGGGATGGCCCGATAGGCATCCCACCTTTCTCTTCAGCAATTATCGGTTAGTATCGGTTGAGCCTAAGTTTTTTCTTCTTCACATGAGTTGTGTTATTCTTAGAATGTCATTTTATTTTGTTTTGCTTGCTGTTTTAATAAATACTTAGATCTGAAAGTTTTAAATAAAATAAAGTCCTCAAACAATTGCCAAGGATGCTTAGTAAGCATCATTCACATCCTGTCAACGAAGCTCTTTCCTATGTCATTTACTCTTGTGCTTTACTTATATCCTACGAGTAAATTGTTGAATAAATTGAATGTCATGAAGTTGAAATCATATCATACCTAGTGGTAGCTTCACATTGGGTTTAGAAAGTGAAATCTTTTGAGGCTTGACAATCACAATATTGGTCATACAAGCAATTCACGAATAATTAGTATAAGGAAGAGAACTTTCACATGCAAATACACTATCATAGAAATCTTTTGTGATTGTGATATCCCATCAAAATATTGTATGCCAAAATTGTTGACGTAGGACAAGGAAGACAACATAATGGTTTATGTTTGTTCATATTCACATAGAAATTATATTGTCATAGATCCTTCAACATGTGGTACTTGCCCCCCATCTTTGCTAGCCAAAAATTCCGCACCAAGTAGAGATACTACTTGTGCATCCAAAAACCCTTAAACCAAAATCTTGTTTTCAAGAGTCCACCATACCTACCTATATGCGGTATTCTTTTGCCATTCTAAGCAAATTTGTATGTGCCATCTCTAATTTCCAAAATAAATTTCTCTTTTGTGTGCTCGTACCGCTCGTGAGGCGGTGAGGGGTGGCCAATATTTTCCATGCTGGATGTGTTATTCTCATGATGAGTGTTTATTCACTTGTCATTGCACGAGAGTAAGGCAACGGTATTAGGGATGCCCAGTCCCGAAATGAAAAATGAGTTTACTTTATGTTATCA